>NW_020171987.1:964018-984682 GCF_003031525.2 Neophocaena asiaeorientalis asiaeorientalis
CATATATGGCCTTTATTATGTTGAGATAAGTTCCCTCTATGCCTACTTTCTAGAGGGTTTTTATCATAAATGGGTGTTGAATTTTGCCAAAAGCTTTTAATGCATCTAATGAGATGATCCTATGGTTTTTCTTTTTCAATTTGTTAATATGGTGTATCATATTGATTGATTTGCCTATATTGAAGAATCCTTGCATTCCTGGGTTAAACTCCTCTTGATCATGGTGTATGATCCTTTTAACGTGCTGTGGATTCTGTTTGGTAGTAATTTGTTGAGGAGTTTTGCATGTATGTTCATGAGTGATATTGGCCTGTATTTTTCTTTCTTGGCAACATCTGTGTCTGGTTTTGGTATCAGGGTGATGGTGGCCTCGTAGAATGAGTTTGGGAGTGTTCCTCCCTCTGCTATATTTTGGAAGAGTTTGAGAAGGGTGGGTGTTAACTCTTCTCTAAATGTTTGATAGACTTCACCTGTGAAGCCATCTGGTCCTGGGCTTTTGTTTGTAGGAAGAATTTTAATCACAGTCTCAATTTCAGTGCTTGTGATTGGTCTGTTTATATTTTCTATTTCTTCCTGGTTCAGTCTCAGAAGGTTGTGCTTTTCTGAGAATTTGTCCATTTCTTCCAGGTTGTTCATATTATTGGCACATAGGTGCTTGCAGTAATCTCTCCTGATCCTTTGTATTTCTGCAGTGTCAGTTACTTCTCCTTTTTCATTTCTAATTCTGTTCATTTGAGTGTTCTCCCTTTTTTTCTTCATGAGTCTGGCTAATGGTTTATCAACTTTGCTTATCTTCTCAAAAAACCAGCTTATAGTTTTATTGATCTTTGCTATCATTTCCTTCAATTCTTTTTCATTTTTTTCTGATCTGACCTTTATGATGTCTTTCCTTCTGCTAACTTTTTTTTGTTGTTCTTCTTCTTTCTCTGATTGCTTTAGGTGTAAGTTTAGGTTGTGTTTTTGAGATGTTTCTTGTTTCTTCAGGTAGGATTGTATTGCTAAAAAGTTCCCTGTTAGAACTGCTTTTGCTGCATCCCATAGATTTTGGGTTGTCATGTTTTCATTGTCATTGGTTTCTAGGTATTTTTTGACTTCCTGTTTGATTTCTTCAGTGATCTCTTGGTTATTCATTAGTGTATTGTTAGACCTCCATGTGTTTGTGCTTTTTACAGATTTTTTTCTGTAATTGATATCTAGTCTCATAGCCTTTTGGTGGGAAAAGATACTTGATATGATTTCAGTTTTCTTAAATTTACCAAGGTTTGATTTGTGACCCAAGATACGATCTATCCTGGAGAATGTTCCATGAGCACTTGAGAAGAAAGTGTATTCTGTTGTTTTTGGGTGGAATATCCTATAAATATCAATTACGTCCATCTAGTTTAATGTGTCATTTAAAGCTTGTATTTCCTTATTTATTTTCATTTTGGATGATCTGTCCATTGGTGAAAGTGGGGTGTTAAAGTCCCCTACTATTATTGTGTTACTGTCAATTTCCCATTTTATGGTTGTTAGCATTTGCCTTATGTACTGAGCTGCTCCTATGTTGGGCGCATAAATATTTACAATTGTTGTATCTTCTTGTTGGGTTGATCTCTTGATCATTATGTAGTGTCCTTCTTTGTCTCTTGTAATAGTCTTTAAAGTCTATTTTGTCTGATATGAGAATTGCTACTCCAGCTTTCTTTTGATTTCCATTTGCATGGAATATCTTTTTCCATCCCCTCACTTTCAGTCTGTATGTGTCCCTAAATCTGAAGTGGGTCACTTGTAGACAGCATATATACGGGTCTTATTTTTCTATCCATTCAGCCAGTCTATGTCTTTTGGTTGGAGCATGTAATCCATTTACATTTAAGGTGATTATCAATATGTATGTTCGTATTCCCATTTTCTTAATTGTTTTGGGTTTGTTATTGTAGGTCTTTTCCTTCTCTTGTGTTTCCTGCCTAGAGAAGTTCCTTTAGCATTTGTTGTAAAGCTGGTTTGGTGGTGCCGAATTCTGGTAGCTTTTGCTTGTTCGTAAAGTTTTTAATTTCTCTGTCGAATCTGAATGAGATACTTGCTGGGTAGAGTAAACTTGGTTGTAGGATTTTCCCTTTCATCGTTTTAAATATGTCCTGCCACTCCCTTTTGGCTTGCAGAGTTTCTGCTGAAAGATCAGCTGTTAACCTTATGGGGATTCCCTTGTATGTTATTTGTTTTTCCCTTGCTGCTTTTAATATTTTTTCTTTGTATAGTAGACTGCCTGTTTCCTCTTCATTTGTTTGGTCTGGTGGGTTTTTACTTTGCTCCTTCATCTGCTACGCATTTCTCTTTCTCATTTTGGTTAACTTACTGTGTTTGGGGTCTGCTTTTCACAGGCTGCAAGTTAGTAATTCCCATTGTTTTTGGTGTCTGCCCCCAATGGGTAAGGTCGTTTCAGTGGGTTGTATAGACTTCCTGGTGGAGGGGACTGGTGCCTGTGTTCTGGTGGATGAGGCTGGATCTTGTCTTTCTGGTGGGCAGGACTGTGTCTGGTGGTGTGTTTTGAGGTGTCTGTGACATTATTATGATTTTAGGCAGCATTTCTGCTAATGGGTGTGTTTGTGTTCCTATCTTGCTAGTTGTTGGCATGGGGTGTCCAGCACTGGAGCTTTCTGGTCATTGAGTGGAGCTGGGTCTTAGCGTTGAGACGGAGATCTCTGGGAGAGCTCTCACCGATTGGTGTTACGTGGGGCCAGGAGGTCTCTTGTGGTCCAATGTCCTGAACTCGGCTCTCCCACCTCAGAGGTCCAGACCTGACACCCAGCCAGAGCACCAAGACCCTGTCAGACACATGGCCAGGTACGTGGGGAGTTCTTGCCTTTTGGGAGGTCTGAGGTCTTCTGCCAGCATTCAGTAGGTGTTCTGTAAGAGTTGTTCTACATGTAGATGTATTTTTGATGTATTTGTGGGGAGGAAGGTGATCTCCACATCTTACTCTTCTACCATCTTGAAGGTCTTGAAATACATAATTTCTGACCTTTCAGTATTGTTTTCTTTTATAAGTAGATAGAATTGATTACTTTTTCCCCCTTAACCTAAGCAGATGGGTTTAGTTATGTTTGAACGGGACATTTTAAATGAATTAATGTTTGTTCTAATTGATATAATTGGCCTTTTTCAGGCTTTTCTGTTCTTGCATCATAAAGACTGTGTCATCTAGTATACAATTGAGAATGCCAGTTTTCTCATTTTTCTGGTTTTAGGAGTCTGTTTGTTTTAGAAGGGTATTTTTCCTTTTTTGTTTTATTAAAATTTATTTCCCTGGTTCTGTAATTTTTTCTATTTTTCCTTCCTTAACCCCAATCAGATAGCTCCACCCAGATGCAGACATTGACAAGAAACCCTCCTTCCTTGGGCTCTGCTCCCTCTCCCTGTGGATGTTATTCAATCTATAGCTGATGACCATTGTCTATGGTTATCTTGCCATTCCCAGTTCTAGCTTCATCTTCAGGCTCTGACAGGTACACTCATGTGGCATTGGCAGACTGAGACAGGATTATCTTCTACACCCGTTGACTGTTTCTCTGAAACCTGACTAATTGGAGTTCCCCAAGTCTGTGTCCCTGGCTGCTGGTCGTCTCTCTGTCCTCTGCACTTTGTATCTGATTCTACTTTTGACTTGTTTGAACTACACTGAGTAGGGCACCATGCATTGTACCAGTCCAACTCCTGCTTTCTCACCTGTTGTTTTCTGTGAATTGAGGTAGTAATATTTTTATTTGGACCACAGTATTCTGACCTCTTCAAAAACAGTGGACAGCTAGGCTGTTAGTTGGAACAGAGTCTAACTCTGAGACAGAGGCAGTTAGTTGGGAGCAGACAATGGATCTTTGCTTTGTTTCTGGCAAAATGGGATGCTTTGGGCACTGGTTATTTTGCTCTATTTATCTCCAGAAGGCTTATATTTAATTGATATATTTTCTTGTTACTTGTAATAGATTAGATATCAATTTCAGTTTTAAGCATTGATATGAAATTTTTGTCTTCTCCTGCTTCGTAGGTATTTTTGTCACTGGTGGAGAGATGTCATTGTAAACCAGAAGCCACAAGCAACACTTAAAAAAAAAAGTCATGTTAATAATGCCCATTTATTGAGCATATGTTGTGTTCTAGGCCTTAATGGTAAATGTTGATGGTGTTTGGAACACCTTTTTCTTCATTTAAGGGACCAGTGGACATATTTTTTTCCCTAATTGCCATCTAAGCAATTGATTTGTCTTATTTATATGTGCATTGAATCAATATATCTATCATCCATCTTCCTTTTTTGTCCTGTGCTAGAAAGCCAAGAGTCTACCTACAGCAAGTTTATCAGACAGATGGTGTGCCATTTTTGTATTAATCTAAATAGTGACTCCAAATCATGCCCTTATTTTTATTCATAATGTATTTCTAGTTTATGTAATACTCAGTCTATTGAATCTGCCTTAAATACTTTTTGTATCAAGGTGGAATAACATAATAATAAGTAAGTTCGGGCTTTTACACCTGCCTCCAAAAGAAAATTGGATTTGAAAGACGTGAAATTGCACTTTATATTAGGTTACACTAAACCTTGTGATCTATAAAGCATTGAAAGTTCCATGACTTAAATCCTTGCTTTTAGCTAATTTTAAAATATTTCTTTCATTCCGGAGAACACCATAATTTGAAAAGATACATCCAGCCCAATGTTCACTGCAACACTATTTACAATAACCAGGACATGGAAGCAACCTAAATGTCCATCAACAGAGGAATGGATAAAGAAGATGTGGCACATATATACAATGGAATATTACTCAGCCATAAAAAGAAACAAAATTGAGTTATTTGTAGTGAGGTGGATGGACCTAGAGTCTGTCATAAAGAGTGAAGTAAGTCAGAAAGAGGAAAACAAATACCGTATGCTAATACATATATATGGAGTCTTAAAAACAAAAATGGTTCTGAAGAACCGAGGGACAGGACAGGAATAAAGAAGCAGACATAGAGAATGGACTTGAGGACACGGGGAGCGGGAAGGGTAAGCTGGGACGAAGTGGGAGAGTGGCATGGACATATATACACTACCAAATGTAAAATAGATAGCTAGTGGGAAGCAGCTGCATAGCACAGGGAGATCAGCTCAGTGCTTTGTGACCACCTAAGGGGTGGGATGGGAGGGTGGGAGGGAGATGCAAGAGGGAGGGGATATGGGGATATATGTATATGTATGGCTGATTCACTTGGTGATACAGCAGAAACTAACACACCATTGTAAAGCAATTTTAATCAAATAAAGATGTTAAAAAAAAACCCTCAATATCATTTTACCTATTAATTCATCTTCCAGAAATCTACCCTAAGAAAACAATCATAGATGTGCACAAAAATCTATTACAAAGAAAATCAAGCAGCACTATTTAGAAACGTGAAAAATTAGAAACCACCCATTAGAGGGCTGCTACAATTAGGGATAATTTCTTCTCTGGGTAAGATCACATTTTCTGTATAGAAACAAATGAAAATTGCAAGACACCAGAAGAGTAGACCCCCTTAGAAGCTTGTACATCCCTATAATATGGGATGTCCAGCAATATCCAGTAATGTAGAGTTCATCCCCTTTGCCCTTGGCCTTGGCCCAAGGTGTGACTCTCTCTTACCTTTGCGGTCCTGAGCCCTAGATAGCCTCACCTAGTGATGGAGGTGACCTTGGCAAGGTTGACTGAGGCTCAGTGGGTTCTCTGCAAGTCTTTAGCACCCACTGCAAGAGGCAGAAGGAAGATGATCTGATCCCTTTACTGAGGCTATTGCTTTTCCCTAAACAGAGATTGAGGGAGTCTCTTATCTCATCTGGGACATCCAAGGGGAGATTTCTCCCTCTTTTATTACAAAAATTAAAAGTAAGCAATCAAGTGAACAAGCAAAGTTTTTTCAACAAAGCGGAACTTTTAAGCATGGGATTTGCAGACATTCTCTTACTTCATGGTGTATATATGTAAGCTATCTCCAGGAAGAGTACATGGTCTATGGCAAGTCTTATGTAAGAATATTAGAAATCATCTCAGTTTATTCATCCCACATGCCTCTTATAGAGAAGTAGAATTAGATACATGGCAGCAAAGGGGATTTTCAAAGAAGTCTCCTATAATAAAACAATAATCAACAAGTGATTAATTAAATAGATTATGGTATGGCTATGCCATAGAATATCATGCAGCCATTAATACCATGTAGTGGCACTATTTACAATAGCCAAGACATAGAAGCAAGCTAAGTGTCCCCCAACAGATGAGTAGATAAAGAAGATGTGAGATATGTATATATATATATATATACAGCAGCAACATGGATGGATCTACAGAATATACTTAGTGAAGTAAGTCAGACAGAGAAAGACAAATACTATATGATATCAATTATATGTGGAATCTAAAAAATAATGCAAGTGAATCTATATACAAAACAAAAACAGGCTCACAGACATGGAAAACAAATCTGTGGTTACCAAAGGGGAAAGGGAGGAGGGATGAGATAAATTAGGAGTATGGGATTAGCAAATATACACCACTATAAATAAAATAGATAACCAACAAGGGTTTACTGCATAACACAGGGAACAATATTCAATTTCTTATAACAACCTATAATGGAAAATAATCTGAAAAAATATATGTATAACTGAATCACTCTGCCGTACACCTGAAACTCACACATCATAAATAAACTGTACTTCAATAAAAAAATACTGTGCAGTAGAAGAAAATGTCATATGAGAAAGTTCTCACGCATGACAAACAGGGTACAAGCCGATATGTGCGATGCAGTTCTAATCTTGTCCACAAGAAATTGAGGGGAAGAAAAAACCCACTGGACATATTTATACCACAATGTTAACATTTGGTGGTGTTATGAGTGGTGGTTTTATTTTTTTCTTAGTGTTTTTCTGTACTTTAAAAAATTCCCATCCATCTCATACTACTTTTGTATTCAGAGAACAAATGGTTATGAAAAATGTTTACTTATTTCCTCAGTAATTAGTTTTGAAGTACCTATCATGTGCCAGATATTATGGTAAACTGACAACACAAGAGTCAACACAAGACAATTTTCTTACTCTCAGAGCTTATTTCTAGTGGGGTGAGGGCACAGAAAACAAACCAATAAACAAATGAAATATATAGTATATCAGTTGGTGATACATGCTTTGGGAAAAAAAAGAAAGAAAACCAGGGAAGGGAGCTAGGCGTGCTGGGGACTGGAAGGGAGTGCAATTTTAAATAAGAGAAGGCTCTATGGTGGTTAAGTGTATACATTTCTCCTGAGTGTATTTGAATTTCAAATCCTTGCTGGTGGCCACAGGTAGTTTCAAGAAGTAAATCATTATTAAGCACAGAGTAACTCAGGCATCATCGTATACTCACAGAAAAGGCAGACTCCGGTGCGCACGGGAAGCAGCTTAGATGGGGACCTAAGTGCCGAGAGAGCCAATGGCACCAGCGGATGCCCTGAAATGAAGCTGGACTGTCCAACTGTGACTGTATAAAATACCATTCCAATTAAGATCTCTGCACAAGGATTTGTGACAAGAGGGGAAAATTGCACTGCAGCCTCTATCTCTTGGTAAAGATAGATAGACAGATAGATAGATGATAGAATAGTCATCCATTCACAATACCTGCTTTCCCTGGGAAAGTGGGATGATCCTCCTTCGTTTCTTTTCCCAGTCTGGCCCTGCCCCAGGCAGGCGTCCAGAAGTATGCCACACGGACGACCAAGTCTGAGTGGAGGTTGCAGCAGTCTGGAAGGCAGTGTACTCTTCCCTGCCAAGGTGGAGTGCTGAGCCAGTCGGCATCAAGAAGGTTGCTTGGAACCCGAACAGTTTCCCCAGCTCCTCTGGAGAGAAACATTCATATAGCGCAATGTTCTTGCTTGCTTAGAAGTTGTCTTAGTCCTTTTGGGCTGCGGTAACAAAATACCACAGACTGGGTGGATTATAAACAGTAAACATTTACAAACATTTATTTCTCACTGTTCCGCAAGCTGGAAGACCGAGATCAGGGTGCCAGCATGGCAGGGTGACAACCCTCTCTCTGGTTGCAGACTGCCAACTTCTCACTGTGTCCTCACATGGTGGAAGGGCCTAGGGAGCTCTGTGGGGTCTCTTTTATAAGGGCACTAATCCTGTTCCTGAGGGCTCAACCCCTAATGACCTAATCATCTCCCAAAGGCCCGAACTCCTAAGACCATCACCCCGGGCATTAGAATTTCAACACATGAATTTTTTTGGGGGGCCGGGGTCACAAACATTCAAACCATGGCAGAAGTCTTCCTGAATTCCCAGAATAATGGGCATATTTACAGATAAACAAAGCACAAAGTTCATTTCAAGCCTCATTACAGATTATGTTGTGCTAGTCTACGGAATTGGATATTTAGAAATTGACCAGTGAAAAACAACTTGCTTGGCTTGAAGAATTTGAATAAATAATTTAGAATTGTCTGCTCCATCCATAACTGCTATAAATAATTTTAAAATTGTGTTAAAGTCTCTGTGTACTCACCATTTCTAGCCCAGATACGGCATGCCTGGGATAAAGTAGCCACTCAATAAATGATGGCTGTGATCATGATGACATGATGGCAATGATTAGAGGGATACTGACAAACGAGTACCTGATAAAGCATAGCAATACTGCAGCAATGTTTTGATTTTCCCAGAGGCACTGGTGTTTAAAGGGAGGACTACAAATTGGGGGCCCTGGTGTTTTAAGATGGGTGGGGGACTGGCTCTGAGTCCTCCAAACTTGTCACATGGTCACCTACAAACTGTGATTCTATATAAACCCAGCACAGAGTTCATGATCTTGGTATCAACTAAAATAGTCATTGTCACCCCCAAGGGCAGAAACTTCTAAAGGCATCTCTCTCCTTACTCAGCCATGTAGGTACAGAAGCTTCACTCCTCTCTAGGGTAAGGAGCACAGAAAGCTAGCTCTCCTCTACAATACTGGTGCTTTCTCACTGCCAGCTGCAGGTCAGGAAGGGGAGGATATAGGAATGGGATAATTAAATCCCAGGCCTTTTAAGGGACATCAGGACTGTTGAATCCAAGCCTTTGGACTGATATTCCAGTGGCTTTTACTGCACATTAAAAATGAAAGAGAAATGGATTCAGCATCTGTCCACATTAATTATCTGTGGCCCTTTGGCTCCCTGAACAGTGTCAGGAGTTTTGAGATCCTCAAACTCTCTTCTGCTGGATATAAAAAGAAAAATATAAAAAAATATAGCAAGTGGGATAATAGCATTTGTCAGTTGCATTTACAGTTCGTTTAGCTTGGCTGAATTAATGAGTACCTATTAGGCAGACACGCAAGGATGCCATTACACGTTCTGGAACTATACCGTACAATTAAACATCTCTGCGGTAGAATCATAAGTAGCAGAAGCAGAAAAAAAATCCTTCAAGTTACTCAGATTGGCACTTTTTTTCAGAGCATCTACTTTTCCCCAGTCGAGAACATTCCTGGTGTTGGGCAAAGAGCAGCCACTTATGGGACTCCTTTTATGTGCGTATCGTTGCACGGAGCACACAGTGCCCTTTCTCTCTGAGACATGTGTGTCCTCTCCCTCCATCTGCTAAACTCCCCGAGCAGCTGGTTGGTGGCTTTCGGGGGCACCTCCTATTTACCATCCTCATGTGTAGTTTTTCAACCATGTACTACCCCTCCCTTGGATTATCAACTCAGGCAGGCAGACACCGTGCATTTCACAGCTTCGTATTCTCCAAGGTGTTTTGCTTAGTGTTTCACATTTGGTAAGGTGCTCAATAACAGTTGTGAATTTTAAATGCCAAGAGAAAACGAAAAGAAACTTCACTGCTTCTAAAAGCTTATAATAGCTACTAACAGTAAGCAATAGCTTTAATTCTTTTAAAAAGCATTTTCTGTGTGCTTGGTCTAGCACTGTGCTTGGCACTTTAAATACATTACTTCCTTTAATCCTGTCCCCATCTGAAGAAGACATGCCTGAGTCTTACGGAGGTTAACCCATATTAGCTTAATGTTACATAGTCAGACTCAGGATTTAATCACAGGTGTGGCTCATTTCCGTGGTTCTAACCTTTATATCATACATTCCTGTGATCTTCACCTTTATACCACACATTTCTATCATTTATAAGGGCTGTTGACATTTTAGCATAAATGCTTTAATGTCATCACTATGATATCCCATATGCCAGAATTAATTGTTAAAATGGCTGAATGCTCAAGAGAAAAATATCGAACACACATGCACTGAAGTAGGTTGGAAGAATGCAGCATTGGCCTTGAATTCCCTACTACTGTGGTCTGAAGAATGTTGGCATCATTACAGGTATTCAAGACAGATTTAGATGGAGTGAAATAGTGGTCTTGTTTCTTTTCCCTGGATACCATGGTGCTTAGGAGAGGGAGAAAATTTTATCATGTGAGATTACCAATCACAAAAGTGATCTATAGTTCTTCTGGGTAACTGGAGATGGTAATATACTATTAAATAGAGAAAAATGTTGAGGCATTATTATACCTCACCTTTACTATTACACGCATTTATTGAGTATCTATGAAGGTTTAGAAGTATGCCTAGGCACTTGGAACATAAGGTAGAATAGAATGCAGTGCCTACATTTAAGGTTCAGCTGGGTAAATGATTGTAATGACATTTGTTAAAATCTTATAATAGAGGCTCACAGAAAGTGATATAGGTTCCAGGTGTAGAAACAATTCTGCGTAATTGTTAAGAAAGGATTGACATTATCAGTGAAGGTCTTCAGGATCTGCTGGTCCTGAGGCTGAGGTGGTAGCCCACAGAGCAACTGAGGGAAGGCTTGATTCTGGAATCTAGATGCTCCTGTTCGAGTAGATGGAGTGCAGGATCTGGGGAGGTCCCAGAAGAAGACAGAAGATGAATGTTTAGGACACAGGTCAGCCTGCATCGGGAGGATGTCCTGGGATGTGAGCGAGCACAAAAAGGCAGTCTGGTGGTAGGTAAAGAGCAGTCGGGCAGTTGGCATCAAGGGGCTGTAGCAAAGGCCATGGGGCTCAGACACGAGCGCCAGGATTCAGGGTCAAGGCTCTGGACCTAAGAGCCTGAGGAGTTAGGCCAGATCCTCATCCTCAGGGTCCAAGGTACTTTGTCAGGAGTTTTGGTAGTTAAAACTGGATCTTAAATTCATCATAAGGAACAAGTCACAGCAAAAATAGCCTTAAAGCTGACTTAAGCATGAGCCTCTATTCTTTGGTCAGGGTCTTCTTAAATGTCCCTTAAAACTGAGCAAGAATAGGGTTGGCTTGAGTCTGAGTGCATTGTGTGGTCAGAGGAGGAAACAGAGACTGTAGGAGGAATCAAGTCCCAGCTACGGGTAGCAGGAGGCCAATGAGCCTCCATCTGCCACTATAGGTAATCCATTAGGCTCTTCCTTGTCATCCTAGGACACTAACTACTGCTAAAGGGTTACTTGTCATTTTATTTTGAGTAATGACTTTGGTGGAATAGTGATATCAGGAGTAAGTCATTTGTCAGTGCTGTCTGTTACTATTGAAATGTTTGGGGTTTTCTAGCAGTAAGGCTTTTATTTTTTTTAATTTATTTATTATTTCACTAGCAACCCACTTTTTAATCTTTTTTTTTTAAATTGAAATATAGTTGATTTACAATACTATAATAGTTTTAGGTGTACAGCCTAGTGATTCAGCATTTTTACAGATTATACCCCATTAGAAGTTATTATAAGAAAATGGCTATAATTCCGTTCTATACAATATATTCATTTTTTTGAATTTTATTTTATTTATTTGTTTATACAGCAGGTTCTTATTAGTTATCCATTTTATACATATTTGTGTATACATGTCAATCCCAATCTCCTAATTCATCACCCCACCACCCCACCCCCTTGCCGCTTCCCCCCTTGGTGTCCATACGTTTGTTCTAAATGTTTGTAAGAGTTTTCATATGTTTAGAAAATCTCTGTGATTTCTAATTATGGTAGCTTATTCTAGTACCTGAAAAAATTAGCAATGTAATATTTAATTAATTCATAATTTTAGATAATTTGACAAGGGATAGCCTGAAGTTTATTTTTGATTGATTTGCACTATCTACCATTTACTAGGCTAATTAAGTTGGACAAGATTGTAAGGAAAATGCTTAAATGACTTTTGAAAATAGTTTTCAAGTACTCTTAAATACTTTAAAAACTACCATTTATGTATATAGCCCATACAGAGCAGAGATCAGGTGACAAAGGATAGAGAGTGGGACTGGAGGGGCAAGTGAAATACCTCCTGCACAGGTATTTTTTGCCTTATTCTGCATTCTTCTGTGTTGTGTGAATCATTAACGATAGAAATATATTACCTGTGTAAGTTTTTCATGTAAAATAAGTAGGGCCAGGTTCCCATCCATCTTTGGAGCTTGAGTCCCCAGCTCTCAAGCCACAACATCCTGAGCCTCAAACTTACAGTTTCCCACCCACCATGAGAATCCAAATAGTTCAGATTGAGTGGGGTATGGGAGACACTTTCGTGGTCCACCTAGAATCAATTACCCTTTCGTCCTTCCTAACGAACAGTGGTTTTGTTAGGCATCCTGCGATCTCCCGTGTAGCCACAATGCCTTAGGGCAAGCTGCTTGTCCCCAAGGGGGTCTGATTGGTCTAAGGGTGATCCCAGTCTCCTTTCCAGTGACCCAATCTGGCCAATAGGCAAGGGAGGAAGCCTGGTGGAGGGCCTCTGAGAGTCTTCCTCACTCTTAGCGAGCCACAGGGTCAGACAGTACCCGTTCTCCTGACTGAGTCATGTCTGGGTATGGTGGCTGGAGCTGTGGCAGTCAGCTTGCCTCCAGCACGGGATGGCTGAGCTCAGAGGTGGAATGACTGGGTTCTTGACCACATCAACCAGTCACGTGGATCTCCCTATTTCTGGACTTGCTGTTATGTGAAAGAAAGCATTGTTTCCACAAAGGATGTCTGAATCTTGGCATTGTATTCGAGGAAAAACTATTCCCCTCTAACTGTCTTAGGTTCTCTGATGGGACCTTGCAAATCAGACTGACAAAAGACAGATTACCGGGAGATAAAAACAAATAGAAGTTTATCAACGCATGCATCATACATACAAGTGGGAGAGCTCAATGATGAGCATCTCAAAGGGGCAGCTAGAACTGGGGCTTATATAGCATCTTAGCAAAGGACAATATATTTGTAGATAAATGACAAGACAACAGAAAAGGGCTTTGAGCTTCTGGGGCTGGCAAATTGTGGGAAGGCGGATATATGGGGCAACTCGTGGAAGATAAGGGCTAGTTGGAAAGGTTTGTGCAGATTCTTTCTCAATGTCATTCTGTCTCCAGTGATAAGGTTTTTATCCCCTTCCTAGTGTGGGAAGTTTCAGGGGACACTTTCACAAGGGGAATTTATGTTCTGATTTCAGGCAGATGGAGCAAAGAGGGCAGGGACTGACAGCCCATCCTGTATCTGCTTTTTCTCAGTTGCCTTCAGCTCAAAATAACCCTTGTGCCAGAGTGGCATATTGTGGATTGGCATACTCTGAACTCTTTCATAGCACAAGGAAGAACCTTACTTGAGAACCCCACTGGCTCTCCCTGGGGTCATGCTAGAGGCTTTCAGGTCAGGCTTCTCCCAGCCTCTCCAGAAGTTACCTCACTCCTCATTGCCACTCTTCAGACCCAGCCATCAGGCCCCAAGTTGTAGGGCTACTTGTGTGTTGACGATGTATTTTTCAGGTTAGTATAAATTGATCTGAGAAGTGTGATGCTTTGAGGTGCCACATTTGCCAAGATTCACTTTAGAACTGAAGTTACGTTTTCATGAGTACAACCAGACTTATGTCTTTTTAAAACTGTATTATTTGTAAGGTAATGGTTATTTATTTTTGATAATAAAATGATTCTATATATTCTTTATAGAAAATATGGAATATGAAGAAAAATGAAAAGAAAATAAATATTTCATATCCATAAGTAACTACTGTTAACATTTGTGTGTATGTATATACTTTTAGCTTTTTTTCCCATCTAGCTATGGGTTTTGTTTGTCTTACTAAAATTAAATGAAAGCCTACCCCCTGTGTTGTAAGTTGTGTTTCTCACTTACGCTATTATAACACAATCACCTCATATCTGGTTGCATGGTATCCCAACGTATGGATGTGACATAGCACGTTTACCCACTTCTGTGTGGTTCAACATTTGGATTGGCTCTAATTCCTGAAGTCTTTTTGATAACACAGAAAAGAGAAAGCCAAGGGAATAATAGGGAATGTCATATTCAAATGTTAAATTTCAATACCCTTAAATTTGAATAGTAAATTAGAATTGCTCCGCAGAGTAAAGTATCCAAGGAACCAGTCACTTCCATTTCTCTGCAGACCATGGTTCTCTATCAGTATATGGCATCAGCCTCCTTGAAGGGCCCCTTCAGGGGCAGGTCCCTGGTCCCAGAACTCTAATTTTACGTGTCAAAGTTAATATCACTGTCAATGTCTTTGTGTGGAGCTGGGCTTTCAAGTAATCACCTCTTACTTTTAGTTTGCTCAATAGAATTGAAAACCCAACCTTTTCTAGAGGTTCACCACCAAGACTGGATTACCATTCCCCAAAGTGGGAGACTCAGTGATATGTCAAGGCATGTTTCTGTCATGGTGGTTCATTAGCAAAATCTCTCTCTTGCCCCTCACAGCGATAACAATAATAACCCATGATAGTTCTATAGTACTTTACAGTTTACAAAGGCATTTCACTTTACCATTGGATCTTATTACAACCACAGTCCTTTGAGGTAAGTAGGCAGGTGTATACGAATGTATGGGAAATCTCCTGCCCCTTCCATCTCCTGTCTCCATCACCTCCAAATTCCATACTGACCGGGCCATGCTTACTGGTGATCAGGGTAAACATGTTTTAAAAGATACTTGCCTTAGAGGAATGCTACCTCTGGACTTTGTCATCTAGCCTTGTGGGGCAAGCTTGCCCAGTTCTGGATTTGGGAAGTAGGCTGCCATTTCTCTAGTTTAATTTTCTTTTTCACGTGTAAACGCTGCGTGTTCTGGTCGCCAGGGAATGAATGACAGTAAGAACTGATCTTTGAGCAGGGGAGAAGACCCATTAAATTTGACTGACCTTAAGCAACACGCTGCAGTCCAGATTACTACGGGATACAGGCACTAACCCAGCTAACAATGAGGTGGTCTCCGCTCCTGTTACTACTGTTGTGTGTGTGTGTGTGTGTGTGTGTGTGTGTGTGTGTGTGTGTGTGTCCCTGCAAATCCTCATTAGTGAGTCTCACCAATAAAGTGTAATGAATTAGAGAAGGAAACTGAGACTCAAAACCAGCTGTGACCTGCCCAAGATCACACGACTGGTAGTAATGGAACTTGACCTGCCTCTCAGGGTTTCTGAGTTTCAGTCACCACACCAGATGGCCAGCACTTTTCTAAGAGAAGGGCCACTTCTAGCCACTCTTCCTCTTGCCAATAATAAGCGATGGCAGGATCTCGCTCTGCCATGTGCAGCCTTTCTGTTATCATGTGCTCACCACGTGGGCTTCCCTGTGATCCCTCCTTCTCTCCTGTGACTGGAACGAAGAATAAAGCTACTATAGTTCCTTTCCCAAAGCAGGACATCTCGGTAACTATTGTTCAGCCTCTGTGTTCAGAGGTGACCTGGGTGACAGGGAGTTTTCAGCAGCCTCGGGGAAGTATCAGAATGAATGTGCTTCAAAACTCTGGTTCCCCAGCATCTCTCCTGTACTCTCTCTTTTATCTTTTATTTCCTCGCATGACTTATTCTGCTTCATTTATCACTGAGACAGAAGTATGTTTTTCTTGTACCTGCTGAATCTGTTCTAAGTACCATGAAAATAGATGGCACAGCAACAGTATACAAACTCAACTTTCAGCCTTCTGCTCTTTACCTTGAGAACCTGGCTTATCTATTTTACTTATTTCAGGTGACTTTGTAACAGACTGTAGGAAAAATTCTTGATGACAATCAAGAGAAGCAACCAGTTTTCACTGAATGATAATGCAATGCAGTCCTTCTTATTTCCTTTGAATCTCAGCACAAATAGTAAGCATTCTTTTTCTTTTGCTAGAAATAATGGCCTTGTATTTACAAGAAAAACAGAATGTACGAGTTGCAATACAGGTTTTAAAAGATGAAGCTGAAATATGCTTTCTTCTCTTGGTAATATTATTTTTTACTACCTTTCTCTATATTTTTTAAAAACCCACATGATATAGCCATCTGACTCATGAAAAGAATAATTGAAGTGGAAAACTGCCATTTTTCTCAAGAAATATCTCTTTCTTCCCACAGTGATAAAGAAGACTGTTTGACTTTTATTACTATGGTTTCCAAAACCCACACGCACAGCTCTCTGAATGTCTGCAGAGCGTCCTCATTGCCATTGGGTTGGGTGAACTCAGATTATATATTACTATCAAAGGTGAGTGATCGCCAATATCAGTATTTGTGACTCCATAGCTAATCCCTCCAGCATTCTGAGGTTTCCATCTTGATTTCCCGTTTCCCAAATCCCTGAATTGCTGGATGCAAAGTCTCCACAGTGGTGTTTTCAGTGTTTGTGTGGCTGAGCATTGGTAGGTCAAGAGCTAAAGGAAAAGCCGCAATCATTGGCCTTGGGACACAGATAAGAATGTGATACACAGGCACTCACGTGGAAGCCAAAGGTCTTCATGCTTGTTTCAAATTTGTTAGCATTCTGGTTACTGAGCGAGGAGGCTCATGTACAGGAGGAGAACTGTGTGCTATAATGAGGGGATGACTCATCTGAGGCCTAGGTAGTTACTTTGTGTTGTCACACCACTTTATCATCGTGCCATCATGCAATCATCTTTGAAACTCTGCGATGTCATCTTCCTTCCCTGTAAGTCCAAGCCAGATATAGCTTCTCAGGCTACTTGTCATGGCTGTGCTTTCAAGAGCCTCATGAGGTATATTGCATTACCTTAGTAATATCAGGTGAAGAGACACATTAAACGATGTCCTCAACTATCCCCACCCCCAATCCTGGGAAGTTTTCTCAATATTCTTAGTAGAGGGGTTAACAAGCTGAAGGTACGGGATTATTTTTTAACATCTCCAAGAGCTGATACCATCAAGGTACCAATATTGAGGTCCTTTCCAACCTCAGGAGAAAGGGCAGTGAACAACTATAACAGTGGAGGTGGCATTGTTGGTGGGAGAGGTAGGTCTTCCATGGCTGATGCTACACACTTTTACCACCATCAGCCCCTCGTGACACCTCTGGTTGTCAGCAGAGGCAAGGCACTGGAAAGGAGGGAGCCCTGGTAGCCACCTGCAAAGGAGGCATGGGATTAATGCCAATCATTTTCACCTTTGCTCCCTAGGTCCAGAAGAGGCACAGCTCAGTTCTGGAAGGATTTGGAACCAGTCGTTTGAGAGCCAGCTTTACATTAGAATTCTCGGTGGGTATTCTCATTTTCAGGGGCAAGTGGTTATTCCTATTTAAGGATGGCTGAAAAAAAAAACAAACAGCTGAATTATCCCCAGCTACTGAGGTGGTGTCACGGATGGAATTGTGTCCTCCAAAGAAGACACATTGGAATCCTAACCCCCAGGACATCAGAACGTGACCTTACTTGGAATTAGGGTATTTACAGAGTTAATCAAGTTAAAATGAGATCAATAGTGTGGATCCTAATCCAATATGACAGATTTCCTTATAAAAAGGGGAAATTTGAATACAGAGACATGCACACAGGGAGAATGCCAAGTGAAGGTGAAGGCGGAAATTGGAGGGCTGCACCTACAAGCCAAAGAATGCCAAAGATTGCCAGAAGCTTGGGGAGAGGCATGGAACAGGTTCTCCCTGACAGCTCTCAGGAGGAACCAACCCTGCTGACACCTTGCTCTTGGATGTCAGGACTGTGAGACAATACAGCTCTGTTGTTTAAGCCACCCAGTGTGTGGTACTTTGTTACAATAGCCCTGGGAAACTAATACAGAGAGTAAACTAATCCTGGAAAAATAACTCAATTCTGAACAAGACCACTTACTGGAGAGATTTCTACGTATTTTCTGGCATCATGCAATTGATGGGTGGTATTGCGAAGATAGTCCTTTAAGCCATTTTTCAGGGTCATAGTCAGAGTAATTGCACCATGTTCCAGTAGGATACCAAAGGCAAGCTTGTGAGACATCTTGAGTGGGAGGCATGAGAGAGCGGCCCCTCTGCTGAATTGGCAGCCCCGTCCTCTCCTGGTGCCTGCCCCTTTGTCCTATACTCATCTCTATAGCCTTTCCCTCCTTCAAAAGGTTACATCTGCTTTGCAGATGACAGTGTTTACCTAGCTGACTTCCTGGGAAAGAAGAAGAGAAATTATTGTAATTTTTCAGCCTTAAGATAAATCTTGATATTACTGTCATAAACCTAGTAAACAAGTTTCCGGTGATAGTGTTATGAGAAATTTTAACCACTGGATGGGAGCTACAATTGTCACACCACCCCCACTACCATTTTTCCTTCTGTTTTGAGTGTTTTAACCTCTGTTGGAGGCAAACTGAGAGGCTGAATTATCCGAATGGACAGTCAGTCCAGTGGTATCCGCCTTCAGTGGAATGGTCCTTTGGATAATCTGTTTTCATCACAAGAGCAAAGGCAGTCAGTTAACACACAGGAAATATTAAAGGCCATCTTTTTTCATTAAGGTGAGGCACTAGATAACCCAGGTGCTCTTTTTTTCCACTTAAACACTAAAGCGAAAGCAGTCTACAAAGTCTTATTGAGGAAGAAATAAGAAGGAAATTGATTTGAAAACAAACAGATGCTGCTCCTATGATATCTAGGAGACTGGGAATCTGGTCCACTTTAGTCTCTCATCTTTTTCACCTTCTACTGAAGTACCACCCACTTTTTTTCCCATTCCTTTCAGCCTGTTTCCCAATATACCATCTGTCCACCTCATCTGAGAATCCTCACAGATAAAAAAGAAAATCGGGTAACTTAGGAGGCCAAATTAGGCTGAAGAGTCCTCCTCGAGATCAAATACCCCTTGTCCTGTAGCTTTGCCTCTGTGCGCCACCATTTGAAACATCTCCCCTGTCACCCCGCTTCCCCGGATGGGTTTATAGACGTAATGAATGCCCACACAGTCAGAGACAGCCAGCCTAGAATACGAACTCCACAGTTCCGAGGACGTAAGCTGCAGGTTACAAACTCAGCGTGACTGGAGTTTCTCACTGCAATATGGAGAAAAAGAAGTCTATCTGTGCACAGAGAGGTCACAGAATTGTCAGGGATTGTAAGAATGTCTTGGGCATTCACACTTCCCTCCTACTCGTTTTGGGGGTAGGGGAGAAGAGTGAAGCTTACCATAGGAGCGGTAGACCTTCGCAAAAATGCAGTTGTCAGGCTGTGTTAGAAATCTCCAGTCATTTTAATTCCTGCACTTTGGTGATCTTTGTACCTGCTTCATCCGCCTGTTTTTCTGTCTCCATATTTTCATTGTTATCCACTCCACCCTTGTCTAAACAGATGTTTTCATGATTTAATTTCATCTGATGGTGGCAAAATGAATCCATCCTAACTTGGAAACCTCTATTTAAGTTCTTCCTCGACAGAATGATTTGTTCTCTTAGCCTAACCACTAAGGATTTCATTCGTTTACCGTTTATAACCCCCCTCCGCCACTCCTTTGAGAGAAGCACTTGACGTGCTTCTTCCCTCCCACAAAACTCATCATCTGTCTGCGGATCTAGCCATAAATAATATAAAGGAAAGCATCTTTTCTTAAATATCTAACATCTGGAATTACTCCTCTGAGCCCCACGTTTACACTGCCAGTCATGACATGGCATTGAATATTCATCTTTGTTTTTCACCAGCTATCAATACAGGCTGTTGACACTCTGTTCGGGTACAGCCTCTGGTTTCTTACATCCAGCAGTGAATGGGACTCTCACGTCTTCCTTGAATTCCTCCGTACCTACTTTTACAAATTCCATTCTCTTCCGTCTCATCTCTAATTCACGCAGATCAAGTTTTCTTGTCACAAACATCCTTTCAAAAATGTTACCTAGTTGCCTAATTTTTGTTATACTTTGGATATTTGATCAACGCTTTTAAAAAAAATCTCCTTTCTCAGGGTCTATTATAAATGCATCAAATAATATCAAGATTGGGAAATAGAACTTCTCCATCTCCAAGATTTATTTGTGAAATGTCCTGGCATAGAGGAATGCAGTATGACCCTGAAGCAGTGTATTGCAGTAAAGAGCACAGAGGGATACATTTAGCAAACAAGAATGACAATTATAAAAACAAAGAGAGAAGCAAGAGAGGCACTCCCCGAGGCTGGGAATTAATTGAAGGTGAGAAGTTACCAGGACAGGCAGGTCGGGCTTTCCCAGCCCCCAACTTCCGTCAGAGTCAAATCTCTCCTTCCTGACAGTAAATCAAGGCAGAGAGAGGCAGGAAGAGGGGGTTCTTTTTCTTAGAATGTCTTGTTTGGGGTTGAAAAATAAAATTGTTCATACGTTTATGTTGCGCTGGTTTTTTGTTTCCAGGAAAAAAAAAACTCCCATTTTTTTTTTTTTTTTTTTAAACTAAGGAAGCCTGACCAAGCC
>NW_020171987.1:984712-984898 GCF_003031525.2 Neophocaena asiaeorientalis asiaeorientalis
GGGTAACATTTAGATATCTTTGGAAATCTACACACGCTCTTCCTACCTGCTGTGCTCAATTTCAGAACGCAGTGCCGTCATTAAGGAAAAATAGCAACCTTTGTTCTCTCCTCCAGGCACAACATGTTGCACTGGTTTTTTGTTTCCAGGAAAAAAAAAACTCCCATTTTTTTTTTTTTTTTTTTT
>NW_020171987.1:985519-1072842 GCF_003031525.2 Neophocaena asiaeorientalis asiaeorientalis
TTTTAGACTAAGGAAGCCTGACCAAGCCTCTGTGTCTCTGGTTTTTTGTGCCTCGGCACTGGCACACCATCACTGTGGTTCACTGGGCAAGATTTCCTTCGTGTATTTCATGAAGACAACAGGCCAGTTACTGTAATGGATGATTTTCATTCTCAGTGTAATAAAGGAGATTCCTGAGACAGACGTTTCCATCGGAGATGGCAAACGTCGGAAGTTTCAAAGGCTTAGTTCGCATGTATATCCAAGCTTTCAAAGCTTGGCAACACCTCTGGGATTTGAAAACTGGATTCGAAATCTGGGTTTTATATTTTATACTTCTTGACTTAGCCTGCATTTTAAGCAATCCGTTTTTCAATCTTTAAACCTAGCAGAGAGACCAGAGTAATGGGGAAAATACATACGTCAATAGGAGAGAAAAAAGCAAGCTTTGTGAGCTTATTGAGATGTGATAAGCATTTTGGTTGCAGAATGTAAAATGTTTCTTTCTTTCTTTTGCTTCTTGTTCAAGGTAATAGTAATTTAGACTCCTGGAGTTCATCTTTGAACATCATAGATGTATGGGGGATGGCACACAGGGTTCATCTGACTGCAGACTAAATGCCGGGCTGAAAGGTATGTGAAAGCCTGTAAGCTGATAGGATGGGGGTGTCCCCGGAGAAAGAGAACCAAGCAATGGCTTTCTCGACATAAAAAAAACCATTTCTGGTCCAAGCCATTTTGTGACCTAAGCCTGGCCACGAGACTTGCCCTTGAAACGGTCTCAGTGATCAATGATCTTCAGGGAAGCAAGGGAATGCAGGAACAAAGAAAAAGCAGCCAAGCAGCAATAGTTCAGTGATGAAACAGAGTCCTAGTTCCTCCTCAACGGATATACATAATGACATATTTCTGAGTTGTGCAGGAACTAAGGCCCTCAGCCAAGTGGAGGGTGGAATTATGAAGTTGACCTTCACGACTTCAATCATCTAAGCCTTGGACTCTGTTGACCTTTGCCCCAATTCCGTGCTGAATTCTCCTCTGCTTAAACCCCTTCATGAATATGCATGTACCCTGAGCTTAAAACTTCCCAATTTTGCTGTTAGGGGAGACACTGCTTTGGGAAAGATCCCTGGGGTTCTTCTTTCTTGCTGCAGATAATAAATCCTTCCTTCTCCCGCTCTTTGGCTTTGTTGTGTCTTTTGGCTTGACACCCACCAAAAGGGGATCCTAGTTTTCAGGTAATAAGCCCACCCAGCCTCAACAAAGCAGAAGACCACATTCTTCTACCACTAAATCCGTAGGCTCACCTCTGCACACACTGTCTTTTCCTCTTCCTTTCCTTTTACTGTGGAAATATGATCTCTCCTCCAATGTTTGGTCCTGTCAACTTCTCAAGAAGCATCTACCATTACATACTAAAAATATGCTCCTATTTCCCCCTCCAGCTACCACCCAATCCTCCCGTAACTTTTAGAGGCAAACTTCCTGAGTTATCTATACTTCCTGTCTCTATTTCCACACCTCCCATAATATATTGTTTCTTTTACCAATATAATCATTCTCTATGATTTATATTTGTCTTGAATTCTATCGTCACATACTAAAGTTGTTACCTTTCGTATTTGCTGGGTGTCTCTTTTCACATCCTTTGTTTTTCAACTTTTCTATGTTCTTTTTATAAAAGTATGTCTTTTATAGACAGTGTGTTACTGGATTTTACTTTTAAATCCATTCTGAGATTCTCTGTGTTTTCAGAATGAGTTTAACTTGTTTATGTTTACTTTATTATATTACTGTTTATTTCTATGACCTTACTTCATATTTTACATTTACTGTATTTTTTTCTCTTGCTCTGGAAACTTCCATTGGATAGATCAAATTTCGTTCTTCTAGTTTGAAAGTTATACATTCTATTTTTGTCATTCTCACGTTTCTGCCTAACTACTTAAGACTTACACTTATGAATATTAAAAAATTGAATTTCTCAAATGTGTCCATTAATCTATCCATCTCATCTCTTTCCCCAAGTGCGACAAGCACATAAGCACTTTGTCATCTTCTTTGGTGTCTCTATCGACCCCTCTTCCAAGATGTTATCATCTAGAACCTAAGCTCTGGATTGTTATGGATGTCCTTTTACTTTTTCTGTGAATTTGTTTGTTTTAGTTTTTAATGTTTTGATCTTTACTTTCTTAGACAATAGATTTTTTAAAGTTACTTGATCCCTTTAAGCTCCCATATCTCTTGTAGCATCTTTCTAGATTTCTTTCTCATCTTATTGAAATACTGCTTCACAGAGTGTTTTTAAAAAGGGTCTTTATGTGGCAAACTTTGAACGTTTATATGCTTGATATTTACCCTTGCATTTTATTTATTTACTTTTCACTTAAAATTAATTTTATGGAAGTTCCAGTGGGTCAGAATAGATAGTGTAAATAATAATATAGAGTAAATATCTTACTGAGATTACCAGTTTTAAGCTTATTCTTTTCCTTTATATTTCATTATTTCCTAAGTCTGCATTCATAGAAATATACTTGCTTTCAAAGAGAATGACGTTTTAAAGATAAGTAATATTGTCATGTTCATCTTTTTGACTTCTTGTAATTACTTTTTCTTACCAATATCTTTCCTCATCTTTTTAAGGGTAAGGATTATGTTTTGTTTAAATTTTTGATCTTCCTGTTTTGTTATTTCTTTTTGGTGTGGAAGAGTTTTCTTTTATGTTAGCTGTAATCCCTTTATGTTAGCTGTAATCCTCCAGTGTCTAGTTACTTTCTCCCATGAGCTCATGTTCCTCTGGTGACATCAGTCAGTCTTTCAGGTGACATGTCTCAGCATATGTCCTCCCTGGTTTAGTCTAAGTCCTAGCCTGTATCTCTCTTGTTGAGGTTAAGGAGGAAGGAAGATGGACTCATGGAGAAAGAGCTTCAAGTACCCAGCACTCATATTAGATCTCATCTTATTCAGTGATCATGTCCTTTATGGACTTTCCCTTAAACCCATTAAGATAGCACACTCTGAGTTGATAACCTTCTCTGATTTAATCTGCTAGCTCTGAGCATATGGAGGAGGAGGAGATGGGAATGCTGGTTGCCCATCAGACAACTTTGTCAATCAGATCCTCACCTGAATCAGGTTGACCTGCTGTTACTCCACTTCAACACCAGCACTAAGTGATTTGGACAGCTGATGCTGCTAGCTCTCCCATAGGAGTAATGGAACCGGGAACTACTCTAGGTCATGTGGGGTACAGGAAAGAACAGAGCTCAAAAGCTCCCCCTCTATCTGTTTTCTTCATCCACAATTATATTTCTCTGTCCCAGGTAAGTATTTCTTCTACCCCCCAGGTTGTTAAGGCCTTGTCCTCAGAGATTTCTCTTTTATGGTAATTTGTAGGATCCTCTTTACTTCTTTCTTCTGTACCTCCTGCTATCTGCTTTCATAGCACTCATTTCACGTCCTTTGGCACCACTGCATCACCACCAACACATAACAGGTGCTTCAAAAATACTCGACAAATAAGTGAAAGGTATAAATTCACAATATCAGGTATGACTATGGGAAGAGTTGGGCAATACATGGGTTTAGGCATGTGCCATTTTGTGTCTAGTACAAATCATAAGTGCTGGTCTAATTCTGCAGATGAGAAAGCCGAAGTCTTGTTAAACCTTCCATGGCCACAGAAGACTTTGCAATTTATTACGACTTCATTATTTTCAATTAATAATAAAAATCCAAATAACAGCCATTCTTATTCCAGGTGCACTTTTCTTTCAGCTCTCTCAGTTGTTGCTTTATGTATTTTGGAACTGTGTTGTTGATGCGTACATATTTAGGGTCCCTAAGTCTTCATGGTGGATTGATCCTTTTATCATTGTGTAATGTTCCTTTGTCCTTGCTAATTTCCTTCCTTCCGAATTCTACTTGAGCTGCTATTAACAGAGTGACTCCTACTTTTTAATTTAATATTTGCATGATATATATTTTCCCATCCTTTTCCATTCCGACAACCTTTGTTGTTTTGTTTAGAGAAGTTTCTTACAGGCGTCATATAGTTGGGTCACGTTTTTTAATCTACTCTGCCAGTCTTGTTTTGGCGCCCATATTAGACCATTTAAAGTAATTATCGCTATGTGAGGGTTTAAGTATGCCATTTAAGTATTTTTTCTGTTTGTTCATTATGTTTCTTTTCTGTTTCCTCTTCTTGTCTTCTTAGGGATTACGTGACTATTTTTCTGAACTGTATTTTGATCTATAGTGCTTTTGAGTATCTCTTATAGTTTTTATAAGAAGTTGTTCTTGATATTAAGTATACATATGTAACATGGCACAGTTGACTGGCTTAGATATTTTACCACTTCAAGTTAAGTGCAGAGAGCTTACTTTATTTAGGCTCCTTAACCCTCCCCACTTTTAAAATACATCTTAAGTATTTCCGCTACATGTATTGAGCACCACCTCAGATGATGTTATAATTTTTGCTTCAAGCACTAAACTCATAATTTTAAAAACTCCTGAGAGAAGGATGGTTTATTATTTTGACCCTGATTTTGCCCATTGCATAGTTCTTTCTCCCTTCTAGAAGTCCCATTCTCCTTCTGTAAGTTACTTTCTGTTTAGAGAAATCCTTTAGCCCCTCTTTAAGGGCAAGTCTGCTGGCAACACATTCTCTTAGTTATCCCTCATATGAAAATGTCTTGATTTTCCCTTTGTTCCTAAAGGACATTTTTGATAGGTATAGAATTCAGGGTCGACCGTTCTTTCCTTTCAGCGCTTAAAAAATGTTGTGCCACTTCTTTCTGGTAGGAAGCAGAGTGCTAAATATCTTCTCCTCTTTCCATTTTGCTGACACAAGTTGGCAGTGGAGGCTCCACTCCCCACTGGGCCTGGCTGGCTCTGGAAATGGGGGCAGCAGAGTGCCAGTTAGTCTCATCTTGTGCTACTTCATTCCACCTCACCGATTCTAGGTGGGGTTGGAGGCTCAGTGGCCCCTTGGACCCTGCTGAACCCACTCTGGTATAAGAATAGGGACACCACTTGCTTCCACTAGGTAACCATGGCCATTTTTCTGTGCCCTCTCCTTGCTTATCTGGCTGCCTTAACATCACTTTGCCGCAGGTTAGCACATCTATGTGAAAGTAAGAGAAGAAGTGAAACAACACTTTATAGGTCTAATTAGGGAAGACCGCACCAAATAGTTGAAACAACAACAAATTAACTTTCCTTATGTCTCTCTCCCTCAGAGCTACATCCAGGCAAAATGGCTAAGTAGGTAAAATTTTACCTCCACACTTCTCTATTGCCTTTTTGTGTCTCCTCATCTTATATAGGGCACTCAGGCAGCCTTCTGGATACTCCAGACTATTTCTTTCTCCAAAGAGCTCTATCAAAATGTAGCTTCTCTTCTCATTACAAGCCTTTCTGTATTGTTGATTTTTCTTAACCACATCATGCATTAATTTAATAAGGATTTTTATACGTAAAAGTTTTTTCTTTAGGGATCCATTACTTCAGGTCCTTGGTAGATGACTGACTAACAAACCTGATAAACTAAGAGGTTAAAGGATGATTATTTTTGAATATATGACCCCTTCTAGGAAACAACTGGGAGGGAGAGAAGGAGTTATAATTTTTTTCTAATATAGTTGTATTTAAACAGAAGCCTTTAGTACCTTAAGCAGAAGCATCAACAGTGAGAACATTCAAGGAGTAGAGTTGGTACAGAGGCAGAGGCCCTTGGGGCAAGAGATGTTCAGGAATCCTTAAATAGCATATTTATTACTAACAGTGGATTGGCTCATATCTCCTTAATTTGCACAGAGAATCAAGAGCTGTCTGCTAGGTGCTTAATTAAACAGTATGTGCCATTTCTACTTTTCTGTATTTTATTGATGTGATCTTGTTTCTCAGCTGTCAGAGCTCTTGGATAAAAGCAATTGCTTTCCCAGGATGCCATTTTATCTTCTGGTCTGCATTTCTGAATGAGTGACTTTAGAATTTGTTGTTGTTATTATTTGGTTGCTGCTGTTTGATTATTAAAATTTATGACGTAGGTTCCACAGGACAAAAATATAAGATTTTCAAGGAAAAAAAGTGTCTCTGAAAGAGAACAGACTTGTGGTTGCGGGACGGATGGAGCGAGAGTTTGGGGATTAGCAGATGCAAACTATTACATATAGAATGGATAAACAACAAGATCCTACTCTATAGCACAGGGAACTATATTCAGTATCTTGTGATAAACCATAATGGAAAAGAACATAAAAAAGAATGTATACACATGTATAACTGAATCACTTTACTGTAAAGCAGAAATTAACACAACATTGTAAATCAACTATACTTCAATAAAATAAATTTTTTTTCTAAAAGTGCCTCTGATGCATCAAAGTTATGTCATATTTTCCCTCTATCATGATGGATGCCTGATTTTTCTTTTATTGTGTCTCTCTATAAGCAGCATGGCTGTGCTGCTAAATGCTCATTAGGAATTGGTGCTGCTTTTTAAAAACCATAGTCTTCTGAGGTTTTGAAATGGACAGTTGCAACCTGTAGCTGCCTTAGAAATCTGTGTGGACACCAGGATATTGACTGAAAAAGTCAGGAAGGCCTCTGTCAGCCTAGATGTCTCTCCGTAACAACACCTGGAGAGGTTCTTCAAATGAGGACATAAAAAAAGAGACAGAAAAATGCTTACCTGAGAATTAGTGAACCTACATTAATACACAAATTATAACTTACATACAAAGTTACATTCTGATGTCAATTTGAAGTTCTGTTTTGCTAAGGAACTTGGGAGTGTGGGAACCATTAGTCAAGAGTAAACAGGATAAAAGAATCCATTATATTTCCAGCATAACAAGGATGCAGCGCCCCAGACTCATGTTGACGCACTTGTGGGTTGTTATTCTAATGTTAAAAACGGCATGACTACTACCTTCCAATTTCACTCAAATTTCATCACTAACTTGCCGTTTAAAAGTTCTATTTTCTCATCTAAAAATTTGTTATATTTAATACTAACAATAGTACTCATTGTACTTTACATCTGAATAGTACTTAAGGATTTACACTTTCATATAAAGTATCTCAAGACATCCTAATGGAGGTTGAGATATTTGTTTAAAGTTTATTATTCATAGCTACTTATATTGAACTATGATCAGAAAATATGGCCTTGATTTATACTTTTTAATAATAAGGACATATTTTCTATTTAGGGATATTTCTATATGTATTTATAATGTATCATGTAATTATATAACTTACATGTTCAGTGATTTTTAAAAGAAGAAATACAGACAATCTCAGCTTTTTTAACATATGAATGCTTTTTTCTTCTAATGGGCAGCTTCCAGAAAGGGGCAGATTTTATCCAGCCCTCCAGAGACTGTGAATAAACGGAACTGAGAGAGAGGCTGTGCACGTACACTAGAAATCAATCATTCTGTGGCTGAGAGCAGTCAGTTGGGGTGAGGGGACATTCCACGGGTTATGTCTGCCTACAAAGGTAGATTTATATATGGACTTCCCACCCCTTTAAAAAGATAAGTTAGTGATATTAGAAAAAACAAAAAAGGAGGAAGACATGGCTCCTAAGAAAGGGAGCATTATCTAAAAATGAAGAGGAAGAACACAAATCTTTGAAAATTATTTGCCACAAGAAGCAAAAGAAATTTTTTTTTCCAGATATTTTTACTTGGCTAAAAGCTAAATACAAAAAGATACGGTTTCTCTGCAGAGTTGAAATGAAAAGATGGCTGTATTTGATATGAAGCTAACAGGCTTAGGTGTTGGCTTAGACAGGAAGAGTATAGGATAACATGAAGTATACATATTAAAGGAACCTAAAAATGCAATGGTAGAATCAAAATTACTAACCAATCCTACTCCGTGAGATAAAGAATACCTTAGAAGATATCCTCCTTGGCTTCCCTGGTGGCGCAGTGGTTGAGAGTCCGCTTGCCCATGCAGGGGACACGGGTTCGTGCCCCGGTCCGGGAGGATCCCACGTGCCGCGGAGCGGCTGGGCCCGTGAGCCATGGCCGCTGAGCCTGCGCGTCCGGAGCCTGTGCTCCGCAGCGGGAGAGGCCACGGCAGTGAGAGATCCGCGTACCAAAAAAAAAAAAAAAGTTTTACCAAATATATCTGATAATTATTACTTACAAACTTTTAGTAAGTTCTGAAGAAAAAAAAAAAAAAGATGAGCTAAAGAGAAAAATTAACTTAAAAAGAAACCTTAAAAAAAAGGAAACACAGGCAAGATACTGACCCTAAAGGACATATAACAGAGGTGAAGCCTACAAATGATACATATTTCCAAGGAAGAACACAGGAGAAAGTGAGCCAAAGCAATAACCCAAGAGAAGGACATTCAGGTGAGACTGGGCATTGAAAAGGGCCACCAGAGGCCAGGATAATTTAGAGAAAATAATCTGCAACCAAAGGGGGAATTGGAGAAAAGCGGTCAAAAGGTACAAACTTCTAATAAAATAAATAAGTACTAGGGCTGTAATGTACAACATAATGGCTCTAGGTAACACTGCTGTATGGTACATAGGAAAGTTGTTAAGAGAGTAGAATTCTCTTCTTCTGTTTGCCTGCACACCTTCTTGCAGATCTTCCTCTTACACACATCAGTCCGGTGCCTCCTGTCACAGGGCCTTTGTACTTGCTGTACAGAGGCTATAAAGCTCACTTCCCCAGGGAGGCATTCACTTATCCCATCAATCTCTATTCTCTGACTCTGCCTTGTCTTTCTGCATAGCAGTTGTGAAAACAGGACCTTAGATCAGATTTATTATCTGTCTCTCTCACAGGAATGGAAGCTCCTTTGCTTCCTTCCTGGTACTGAGAAGAGTGTCTGGCCCACGGCCGGCCAGTGATCAGTAAATAGGTATGGAATGAATGAATCAACCTCCTGCCCAATGCACAGCTGGCAGAACAAAGCCCACCCACCCATTTCTGCAGATTTGAGCAGGGGTGGGGTTGGGAAAGGGGTGTGGGGCTTGGTGGGGGGCAGGTTGGATGGGTTGGGCTTTAACTATGTTCCCCCGGTTCTGTCCTGCACGTGGCAATCCTTACACGTCCTAGGGCTCTTTTTCAGTTTCCTCAAAAACTGCCATCAGAAATCACTGACAGCAAGCCTTTGTTGGTTTAGCTGACTTTAGTGAGGCTTTCCTGGGGAAAGTGGAGAGGAAAAACAAACGACTTCAGGACAAACGTTAGTCCTCCTCGTTCCTAGAGTTCTGCGTCCCCTCATCACCGTGGGTTTCCTGCTTCCAGTGGCTCTCCACCTCTCTGGCTCTCTCCCTCCCCTCTTTTCTCCTGTCTGCCACTTTCTCCCTCTTGAAGGGAGCTTCAAGAACAAATAAAAAATTCCTCCCCTTGCCTCACCAAGAGTAATTTCCCTTCCTTCAAAGCCGGGTCTCCTGCCCACACCCAGGACATGGTGTCAGGGTGGGAGCATCTTTCCAAAGGCGGTCCGCTCCCTGAGAACCCGTGTCATTTGTTAATATTCTTCTCCATCTCATTACCTGTACTTTTCTGTATTTTCTATTAGAGAGAGAAATTAAGGTCAAATAAATTATTCTGTCAGGTACTCAAGTACAAAAGAAATAATGTCAGGCAGCCTTCAGCTCTTTCTTCCATAAAAATTAATACTTGCATAGAAACGTCCTTTTCTGTTTTATTGCACCAAATTGAATATTTTTCATTTTCTTAATGTTTGCTAATTTAGTAGAGGGGAAAATGGTATCTTTCTTTAAAAGTCTTTTTTAAAAAATCATTTATCTATATTTGTTTCTACATCTTTGCACAATTAGTTAAATCTTCTCCCTTGAGAAAATGGACAATGGAAAAAAACTTGAGTATCTCCCTGTTACTTGACCCCTTCGTTTCTCTTGTGGTCATTCCCTAAATACCCTATTTCATCAATTTGAAGACACAGATCTTTACATTTGTCATCTTACAGTCGACGGTGTGCAGTTCAGTTTGTCATTTTAAATGTATTTTAAAAGATAATACTATAATTTGAGATTGAAATAGAAAGTTTTGTGTACAGAGACATGAATGGAAACAAAACAGTAGGGCATAAATTTGATATTGATGAAGCAAATATTCACTGTTGGAGAAATAACCACAATTCCATTTATTTGCAAAGCAATGGCTCAGTGCTTTATGGGACTTGAGGAAGAACCCACAAATAGATGAAGCTGAGTTTTATTTTATTTTTTTCCCCATCTGAGATACATACAAAAGGATTGCCTATTACATGCCAACCAAGGTGACTGAAGGAGATATTGTCAAATCCATTGGAATACATGAAAACGGAAGTCAAGGCCAGAAGATGCTGGTTGAACAATGTAAAGGCATAGTTAAATTGGCAGCATTTTAGCTTTCTTAATAGTGTGCCTTATAATTGATGAAATCTTAGAGTTAAACATTTCATTATAATTAATAATTAAAAGTTATAAATGCTTTGGGTTTGTATATTTATTTCACATATATTATCTTATTTGATCCTCTCAAAAAATCTGTAAGACATTTATGACACCTCTTACTTTATTATTATTATTGTTATATATCTTAATAATAATTTTTATCATGATTTTATTATGCCCATGTTGCAATTGAGAAATAATCATAGCATATGTAAAATTCTTAATGTTATATATGAATATAAGATAAATAACAAGATATAGATAATGATATCTATTATGATGATTATGTCTATGTTGCAATTAAAAAACTGAAGCTCAGAGTGATTTGCCCAAGGTAACACAGCCCTTAAGTAACAGAGTGTGAGTCTTGTGGTCTTATCTTGGGAAAGTCTGCAGACCCTATCCTCCGCAAGCCTGGTGATATGTCAGTTTCAGTACATGGTCTCTCTGGACCTCAAAAGAAAATGGGTACCTAGATATTTCTGCAGACTAATCCTACATCCCTCTGATCCAGTGTTTAAAGGAACTGATTTAGTTAGGTGCTTTGGGTTGTAAGAAACAGAAATCACAACTCAGGCTGGCTCCAGCAAGAAGAAAATGTATCATCTCACAGGATATCCAGAGATAAGGCAGCTTTCAAAGGCAGTTGATTCAGTGACTCATTGATGTTATTAGAGACCCAGGTGCCTTCTATGCCCCCTCACTGCTATTCTCAGTATCAGCTTCACCCTCAAACCAGTAGCAAGCCAAGTACAGCCATATCAGGCAAAATATCCAGAATGACAGCCCACAGAGAAAAAGAGAAAGTAACTTTCTGTGCCTCTCTCTCAGGGAAAAGGAAATTTTTCCCAGAAGCCCCTCAGCATGACTTTATGTTTTTGTCTTACTAGTCAGAGTTGGGAAACAAGCTCACTCTTGAACCAATAACAGGCAAGGAAGATGGAATTACTCTTACACCTGGAGTTGGAGGTAGGGTCATCTTCCCTTGAGTCACAACCAACTTCTTTAGACCAGGAAAAGGAATTTGTCATAGATGGTGTTTATCAAAGAAGGATTTGCCTAGGAGGTGTGCTATCTGGATATACTTACTTTTTAAAAATGGCACCCATACAATTCTTCTCTCTAGTGTTTTGTTCTAACCCATAGTTAGAAAATCAGGTTCATCATTCTTACAATTACACACACACACACAAATCCACATACAGTTTATAAAATTATAGGGGAGCTCCTCCTGTTTTTATCTTTTATAATATTACTGCAATAAGTGTGCTTCACTTGAAACTCCAGGCACTTAACACTTTAGTAGGGCAATGGAAATAGCAGAGGAGAACAAAAAGTTAGATTTGTAGAATAAGGGATCAAACCAAGAAGACCTTGCTTGGTTGGTTGATAAGTGAATGACAAGATCATATGTGGCGTTTGTACTATTAGATCTGACGTGAAATCATGAGCACGTTATAGAAAAGTCCTTGTTTTCTTTCAGAAGCAATTTAAGAAGTAGCAAATATGAGCTGAGTTGGACTATGACAGGATAATAGATTTCTCTGCAAGGAAAAAAAATGATATGCAGTTGTTATCCGAAGGAACAAAGAATGTAAAGAGGAGCTTAAAATTGTGGTTTTGCTCTGGAAAGCATTTGTAAGTAGAATGCATTCATCCTTAAATAAAAACCATACCTGCTATTACATATGAAAGATTATGCCTTCTGATTCTAATACTGAAAAAAATACAGTAGTCACTGTGCTAATACAAAAATGTGTATGTGATTAAATACTGCCATCCGTTCATACTAGATGTTAAAAATTGGGCAAGTGGGGATCAGTACGTTCATGTTTTAGGTTATAAAGGAGAGTACTTACAAAGTTACATGAAAATGAGCTACGTAAAACAGTCTTCTTGGTTTAAAAAAATGAGGTCCGAAAGAAAAACCCAATAGAAAAAAGGGAAAGAAAATAGTAGACAATGCCAAGAAGACAGAATACAAAGGCTAATATACATATGCAAAGATATTCAACCTCAATAATACAGAAATGCAAAAGAAAAGGACCAATGTTCTCTCTCATACAGGCAAAAATTGTTGACACTTTGGCATGGTTGGTGGAAGTGTAACTTGGTATCTTTTTCTGTAACAGGTTGTTAGTGTATCTGAAACTTTTTGTGTACCACTTCCGGTCTTCTTGACCTCACCTGTATCTTATTCCAGTCACAGTTGGTGGTGACTCAGTGTGGGCTCAGGTGCAACTTGACCTATCTCTTGCTCCACCCCAGAGCTTCTCAGATGACCCACAACTCAGGACTCCGCAAGAATAAGCACAAGGGACAACACGTGTGCAAACCGGAAGTTCTGGGCAGTGAACAAACTGTGAGGCAAATCTCTGAGCAGTGGGGGACAGAACTGATGCTTAAGTGTTTCTCCCTCTCCCTCTTTCCCAGCCCCCTGCCCAAATGGATGGTCTTGAAATACGTTTCATGTGGCTTCTCAGAAATCTCTGCAGATTTAAGCAACCAGCCACCTGCAGCAGTGAACAACTCAATAAGGCATCTTCGTATAGGCTTTCCTTCCTTCCCCATGTCACTCCCTCCTCTCATTCTTGGTCCCTGGGATCACACTCCCCAGAAAGTACTAACACGGAAGCCTTGTCTCAAGCTCTGTGGAAACCGGGCTAAGGCAGGTACTAGCTAGCATGCTTTAGTGCTTGTGCCTAGCCTGGCATTCTCACTTTCTGGAATCATTCCTGTGGACAAGTTTACTAAAATGTGTCAGAGATATACATACAGGGATGTGCATCTGCAATGTTCCTTATAATAGGAAGAAACAATCATATAGTTATAACATTCAATGAAAAGGACCAAGTTAAGGGAGGGGGAGTTTAGAAATATATATCAATCTCCTTACATATTACATAGGCATGAAAAAAAGTCTGCAAGAAGAAACTCCAACCTGTTAACAATGATTATCTTGTAGGATGCACAATAATCAGGATGGGAACACACAGTTTCTTTTTTTAAATAATAATACTAATAAATCCAACCCAATAAAGATTTTTCAAAAGGAAAATCAACCAGATTCCAACGTTACTAATATTATCAAAAAGGAAAAACACTTCAAAAATATATGACAACTCAAGGTGTAGAAGCAAAGAAGTTTGTTTTCTTCTCCAATTTTAATTTTTTCAATGTTTGCGACTCTTCCCTAACAAATCCCTACTTGCTCCTGACCTGGGAATGACTCCCTCCTGTTTTCTCTCTCTCATGCCCAAATCCACCAAAATTGAAGTCTTCTGATTCCCATTCTTTCAGGGTGCTAAATTACAAGGATGATAATCTAGTCACAAACTCAGAATTTCCAAACCATAAGAGATCTTCATGGTCATCTCATCATTTTAGAGATGAAGAAACTGAGACCTAAAGAAGATCAGGGATTTGCCTAGACGTGCATGGCCACAGAGCGGGGCCTAAAATTCAGGTCTCCTGATTCTCAGCTTGGAGTCTTTCTATTAAATGGTAATCAGAAGTCATTAGGTTATAGCAAGGTTGATATTGTGTGACTAGTTGATTTTGTCCCTCCAGGGAATAGCATTCCTTAATCTGCTTCAAAAGTACACATCTTCAAGAGGAACTGAAGGAACATTGAGTGAAAGAACACCATTAGGAAATATTTGGGGGTGAGTGTCATGCGATTGCCTGAGTCACACCTCCATGAAACCAATGATTCTGTGTGCACACCACTGTCAGAAAGAAAACCCTTACCAGCATGCAATAACCATCATACAAGGACCGAATGACGGCAGATGCTTTGATATGCCTGCACAATTTCCCTTCTGCTATTAGGCTTGAAATGACTGTTGTAATCACCAAAACAGAGCAAGATCCATGTGGGCCTATGCCCAAATGCATACAGTTCAGGACAATTGCCATCAGATTCTCTCTGATAATTTACCTTGATTTACTAACCTTTCTTGATGCCATTTGTCTTATTTCTTCCCCTTTTGGGCACTGTCTTCCTGAACATCCATGTTCTAATTGGCGTTGGAACTCAGGGATTGTGCATGACAGAGGAACTTAAAAAAAATTATGTATTGCTCTGATCTAGCCTAAGGCACACAAATCAAAGCCTCCACTGCAGACAAGACATAGCAAAACTGAAAGTAGTTACACTTTATATGGAAATTAGTTGCTTCTAGAATGCAATACAGTTAAGCATATATCAAAACCAATGAACATATGAAATATATTTCTGCCCTTGGAATGTTCCCTTCCACTTTTCTTCATATACAGAACAATTCTCAGTGTATTACATTACATCAAAAATTAAAAAGTTGATTTTCTCAACAGGGAGGTATGCATAGTTGATATGTTTGAGAAAATTTGGAAATTTTCCTTCTTCACTTTTTCTTTAACTACTATTTCATGGAGACTCCAAAAATAATCAGGACCTGAAGCAGTAATCTGAAAACACTGTGTTCTGAATGCCTTTTGTTGATGTAATCAAGAAAAAAATTTTTTGAAAGAGTAGGTTTTTCCTCCAGAGCAGACAAACGCAAATGAAGATCTTACCTTATTTTTCTCGATTGCTTTTTCTTTTTAAATTACAAAAGGAAAATCTAAAATAAGGTAATACATATTTTTTTAAAAATTTAAAGCTAAAGGGTAGAAATTGTTTTGTACAGAATAATTGTTCTGATCACAGTTCGATCTCCAACTAGGATCTGGCAATCAAGAGCCGCCACATGCCAATGTGGAAAAGAAAAGAAACAGAGGTACAAATCTCAGGGATTTGGTCACTTCCTTGCAGATAGCCACAGATCACAAAGTTTCCTGGTCTTCAAAACTCTTGGTTTAAATGAGGTGAGAATCTGGCTTTTAATTGTCTTCATATACCTCTGTTTTTGCTTGCAGAAAACCAAACTACTCTAATTTCCATAGAAAGGGAATTTATTAAAGTATGTCATGTATGACGTAGAAGAATCTTAGAGAACCAGAGAGTAAAGCTGGGAGGCTCTGCAGCCAGGAACATGTCGAAACCACACAGAGGATGGCTCCAGTGGAGAGGTCACCATGGCTCTCACCACCATGCCACCTGTCCCGCGTCTCTGCTGAGACTGGTGAAAGGAAGTATGGCACACCAGGCAGACTAGCTACTTACCACCGGCATCCATTCCAATTAGTAGGTGCCCCATCACACTGATTTAAAAAATACTCTTAATATCACTCATCCTATACATATTATATTTTTTAATGGAGTGACTGATTCTATTTCATAAAATATTATGTACATATATGTTTGTATGTGCCTAGAAAATGTGGTTTCTCTAGGGAGTGAGATGTGGGTGGGGTAAAAGTGGAAGTGAGAACTTAATTTTGACTTGATACAGTTCTGTGTTGCTTAAATTTACCGTGAGCATGTATTCCTTTTACAGTAAGCATCCTGAAATAAAGAAGTAAATGATTGTTTTAGTTCTTAACATATTTAAGTTCATTTTCATGTTTATCAGCTACAGTTTAAGAGCTATAATCCTTCACTACCAGAATTGGAAGAGACTTAGACTTCAAGTGCCACTTTCCTAGCCAAATCCTTTAATGGACAGTCTACATTTATTGTCTCCAATGCTTTACCTCCTGGTTACACTTAAAATAATTCTGACTTCATTTTTATTAGAAGTATCTTTATTTAATTTAATTTAATCTTATTAAGTTTTATTTACTCTCAGTTATTTTCTTCCTTGTGCCATCATAGGAAAGTGGGAGGGCTGGATTTTGCCCTTTGGGGTCGAGTAAGCCAACATCAGTCTGGGTACTGGCCAGAGTGGTGCCCCATTGATTACTGACCCCTTGGACTCGGGGGGTAGTGGACACCTGCCACTATCACAGCACGAAAACTACTCTGGAAAAGGTCTCCATGACCTTGCAATTGGAAGATCGATGGAACCTTTTGACTTGTCAACATATTTGGTGGCTTAACAGTGAACAAAACCGGCCACTTGTTTTCTCTTTTTTGGTTTCCATACTGGTGTTCCCTCCCTCCCTCTCCAGCTATTGCCTTTTTGTCTCTTGCTGGTTTCTCTCTCCGTACATAGTCCTTAAAAGGCTACTCTCTCCTCTACATTTATAACTGTGGTCTTACTTATTCTTACAGGGTTTCAATAATCTTCTGTAATCTGTTGATCCCCCAAATGTGCATCTCCAGTACTGACCTCTCTCCTTAGTTATTCATTATTTCCTCCTTGGATTGTCAGCAAAGTCCTGATAGGTATCCCTGACTGCGGCCATATTTGTGCACATTTTTATTTTATTTTGGCTCTTTTGTGAGCAGGAACAGAGAACTACTCAAGATTGTTCAGGAAACAGAAGCTACAGCAGGGAAGGACCTCAAGGAGACTGGAGCTGGAGGGTATTTCTGCCTTTAAGAAGGCTCTGGAGGCTAGAGGCAAGAGTGTGCGGACTTGCAGGTCTTCATTCTGATGTCCCATCGTGACTTAATCACATCCCTGTTAAACTTCTTAGAAATGCGTATTCTTGCCTTATTTCTTAGTTTCTTAAGAGAGAATATGACTCTTTAAATTCTTATTTTACTTTTTTTTCCTGACCTCAAGTGCATGGAATTGAGTTAATCGTACTCAGGCACGCCACAAGTTGTTTATGCAAGGCCAAATTATTTGTTTTAATTTTTTCTCTCAATTCTCATCCTCACTCTTTCCATCTGTTAATGAAAATGCATCAAAAGCATTGACCCTGATGTATATAACATATGTCCTTGGATGGTATGTGTTTTTGAAATATATATAAATGATGCTATATTATTGCTCTCTTTCTACTTTTTTCAGTCAATACTGCTTTTAAAATTCTTGTTTCCATATATACATCTAGCCCTGACTGCTGCAGGCTTTTTCAGTGTATGCATCTATCATATTTTATTTATCCATTCCCAATAGTGACAGACATCACTCCCTGCTTCCAAAATAATGCGGCAGCAAAAAACTTTGTATAAGTCCATTTATTGATGGGTGACATCGATCTTCTGCTTTACATATACGGCAGTAAGATCGCTAGATATATGCATAATTAATTTTGCTAAATATTGCCCACTTATTCTCCAGAAAGACTTACCAACTTACATTCCTACCCTCCAGTGCTTGAGGGTTCCCATTTTCCTGTGTCCTCATGAGTACTTATGATAGTGCTTTCTGTGTTTGGCCAGAGGGGACCTGTAACACAGCTCTTTCCAAGCCAGTTCAGTGAGATCCAGAATAAGTCGCTCTTGGATCAGGTGCCTGGACCTCGTTCAATCATGTATAGCCAGGGAAGGCTGGAGTCACATGGTAGATAATATTGCTGATTTGCTTTTATCAGGGGCAGTGGGTGGGGCAGCTGTTTCTAGAATGGTTGGAAGATGAGGCAAGACCGTGCCGCTTTTAATTTTCCCTTCAGATCTCCTCCATTTTGTTGCTAGTATTATCATTCCAAATGCAGATCTGTTCTGCTTGACCATGTTGAATAGTTATGCCCACAGACTAAAACCCAAAACCTTTAGTTTGCTCTGCCATCTGGCTCCTAACTTCCTTTCTGGCTACACTGAACCCCTGTGGATTTCTTAGCAGGCCACATGCTTTCACACCTCCATGCTTTTTTTCTTACTACTTCTTGCACTTGCAAAGTCCTTTGGCATCCCCCGGGTCACTTCTCTACCGCAGTCCTCAAACCTATGTATTTTAAAGCCTTAATTCTAGACTCACCAACCCTAGAAATGACTCCATGCTCATTCTAACCCACGTGTCTCCTAGGCTGCCCTGGTTCCCCATCAACTTTTCCATGAGAGTATCTATCTCTCTCCTGTACCTGATTATGTTGCTGTCACCTCCTGCTTGGCCACATGCTCTTTGAAGACAAGGAAAGCATCTTATTTGGCTTTTTAATTTCAGAGCCTAGCACAGTGCCCCACTCTAGTGAGTGCTTAACAAATGTTTTCCCATGAATGAATAAATCAGTCAGTTATATTACAGTGTAACAGACTAGGGTCTGGAGAGGTTTATGGCTTTCCCAATGACATACAGATGATGATTTTGCAGGAAGCAAAATCCAGGTCTCTTGATTTCTCCTACTTTCTACTATACTATGAAGAATTCCCTGCATTTATCCCAATTACTCTCATTTTATAGGGTAAGAAACTGAGAAGTTGAGAAAGTCACCTTCTTAATGTCAGAAAACATCGTACCATATAGTTAGTTCCATGTAGGTTTTTAAAACTTTCCTTTGGCCTTGCCCTCCTCTACCAAAAACTAGTCAGCCATAGGGAAGCACAACTTCTAATAGCATTTTAGATTGTAAATTATATAAAGAAATTCACCATGGAGCTTCAAACTAAGGGTAGAAATTCCTTAAATCAAAGATTATGTATACTAATTTTTAAAAAGCTGACATGAATGGCTAAATAATATTTTTCTCTTTTATTTTAGCCTTTTCCCTACACTTCTAGACTATGTATCAGAGATACAGTCCTTGTCTGTCAAGACAAAGTTGTCATTTTCTGTCAAGAAACTTTGCAAAAGAGTTTACAATACTGAATATACTATTATATGTTCTTTTCAGTTATCAGTGGGCCTTGAAGTGTTTTGCAGAAACTCTCCACCCACTTCAGTATTCTCCTTGACCTTGAATGCCACAGAGTTCCCGCGGGAGCTGAAGGGGAGCAAAAGTGGTCCTTCTTTTATTTTTCCATTAATTCCAAGAATCGTTCTGATGGAGCTGGTGATGAGTGTGGCCATTAACTCCAGGCATTTTCCCTTCACTTTAGAAATAGCCTAGACAGATGTGGGGTCGTGAGGCTTCAGCAGCAAGACCCAGGGACTGCTGTGGATCTGTTCCTAATCCCTTCTCAACTTCCGCAGGTCTTCGGAAGGACCAGCGCTCTCCACCGCCCTGGGAATGCGGTTCCTTATTTCTGTGCTGTGAATTAGGGGCAGGATGAACAATTCTCCGTGTAAACTGAGGAAACCCAGATGCACGGAAAGGCTCTGTATCTGATCGTGCAAATCCTGCCATAGAACCGGGGACTTCTGATTCTCAGCTTGTTTTCCGTCACTAGGCAAACAGTTTCCCATCTATCAGGTGTGCCACGCAGGCCAGTAACATTGATGTTAACGGTCATCAGAAGATCATAATGTTTATTCACAGCGGTGACAAACTGGAAAATTATTTATGATATAACTCGTGTATCGTTTACACACCCTGCGATGTTCTTGCTAGTAATGCTCGTGGAGGGTTTCGGTGAGGGAGGGGCCGGGAGGGATGCTGATGGCACGGAAGTGGGAGGTGATGGTAATAGCGGGACTTGTGATCCACTGTTTTGTTTTTAACCCTTGATAAAATGATTCACAAACCAAAGCATTTGAAAACCACTGCATTAAAAGCATGGCATTTCCAGCAACAAACTAATGTGCTACCTCATCCTGAATTAACAAATATAATTATTGAAAGCCTGAAAGATATACTGTAGAACCACAACCTTTAGACATATATTCATATATAATTAATTATATTTTTTACATTAATTACATAATGTGTATTATATATATTTATATTAGTTAATACCTATTAATTAACTAGATGCTTAGTACAATATACATCATACATAAAGGAAAATCTGACCCCTTGCCCAAAGTGTAGTATAGTTTAGGAAACATGATAAGGTTCATTTGTGGACAAGACCTGTTTGTGAATTCATAGACTAATTTAAGTGGGCCGGTTAGATCTATCGAAACAAAACATTAAGAACTATTCAAAACTCACAAAAATATTTCCTCAATTTATAAAACTATGATTTTGATCATGGAAATATATGAAAAGCACAATAAACATAATCTTTAAACTAAATTATAGTGTATTTTGTGCTATCCAGGATTTGGTTAAAGGCAGGGAAAGATAGAAAAAGTTGTTTCCACTTGACCAGGATTCTGTTTATTCTGTTTACGTGCAGACGTAACCAATAAACCTAATGACAATCCTTCATTTTTATCTGAATATGGGCAGATGGGCCGTTTTCCTGTAAGGGTAAACTGGTATATACATATACCAAGAAGTGTTCAGCAAAAATTTAAGAAAAATGAATTATTTCAACTTATTTAATTTTTAGAGTACATAAAAGTAAAAAAGATATATGTATTAGGTCATCTAGGTATTCATTTGGAGCCATGACAGGATTGTAAAATCTCTATCTTAGACTGAAACACATTTCAAAAGAGGAAGTTCATTTTCTTTTTCTCAGCTGAACCTGTGGGAGGCCTTGATGAGATTCTCAGTGTCAATTTCTGATTTCTTAATCATAGATTAATTATGGAATGAGACAGGCTTTAACAAGGTGTTTTATGCAGTGCAGTCCCACATGTTCTGGGCAGTGCTTCACGGAAGCCAGGTCCAAAGCACAACTCCTTCCTTTCATTCCTTAAACTTTATCAAAGAAGAAAACATCTTAGATTCCATTGATAATCTACCCCCAAAGAGTCTGTTTTCTATACAAGGTGGCGAACTTTACGGGGTGTGAAACACAGACATACCCGCTTAGTGGCAGCCCTTGTGAGTATCAGATGCCTTTTTAAGACTCTGGGTTGTCAGTCAGGCTCAAGACATCCTCAACAAGTAGGAGAGAGCAGGTCTGCGTCCTGGGGTCTCCTTGTTGAGAATGAAAGAAGCAGCCCTTCAGCCTCCATTTTCCTACAAGCCATTTGGAATCTTTTCATCTGGAGCCCGCCAGAATGCTCTACTTTTTATTTCTCCTCCTCCTTGGACGATGACGGTGGGCCCCAGGTGCCAAACTGTGGAACATAATTGTCTACTGATGGTGACATCTGGTTTGTTGGCAAGCTTCTTCCCAAGTTTTTTTTTTTTTTTTCCCAGTGAATAAATGATAGCTTAGAGCTGGGTAATAATGGAGCTTTGTCTCCTAACATGTTAGGACCAGGTTTATTTCAGATTCATTAGTGTATGCTAAGAGTAAACTATGAAGCAATGATAAACCTGGCTGCAAGTTACTCTTCAGAAAATCTTGCAGTGATAATTAGCCTGGAATAAATTCTACAGCTGAGTTTTTAATAAAACATTTTTCTATCTCCAGGGATGCAAAAGTAAAGAAGAGTTTTGAGTCATTTACAAGGGGAAAATCAACTTTTACAATTGTTAAGTGCTAATCCAGAGTAGGAGAAGGTCCCTTTTGTGAAATATTCCCCAGAGATAAAATTTACAAAATACTTCTGAATTTACATAATATGGTTGCAATCCAGATATCCTTTGTGCTTATTAATATACTGCATCCACCCTCCATACCCTGTAATATTTCAAAGTTGTTTATGTCTAATCATCATTATCCGTGTCTTGGCTTCAGATCTCCTAAAAACTGAAGAAAAATTAGGAGTGCTTGTAAAAGACAAAATAGTTAATGAGATTGTTATTTAAAAGCAAATTTTGAATATTATCTTTTTATAGAAAAGAAAGTTCAAAGTATTAACTATTTCAATGATAGAAATTTGACACCAATCTTTTTGGTCCTGTAGTACACAGTCCATGTCTGTGTCTTTAAAGAAGGACAACTTATGCTACAAAATTCAAAACGGATAGACTGGTAAGTTTCTATTAGCTCAAATAGTCTACTAGGTAATTCTTTTGTTGAAGAATGGATAAAAATCACACTAAAAACTAGATGATACTACTACGTGGCCTTATTTTTCTACAAATAATTCTTAAGCGCTAAAGACAGATGATTCAGAAAATGTGGAAGGTCAGCGCTTACCCCTGATGCATTAGTGAGATTGTATTTGCCTAAATTTTATTCCCAGTAAATATTTATTAGGTTGGTTCTGCAAAGTCTAGAAAGCAAATGCAATGATTAGAAAGGTCAATAATCAATTTTATCATTCTCTAGAGCTTTTAGGCTAAACTTCAAAGGGTCATGAATAGGATTTAATGTACATACTCAGCCAAGATTTAAGGAGGGGTGTAATTGGAAGTAGAATCCATCCCCAAAGAGGTGGGCAGAGTTTCATAGGAAAGAGTCCGGAGCAGAAAAAAAACAATAAAGCAGGAGGTTGCAATATTCAAGGGGAGAAATAATAAGGGCAGAAGAATGTCTTGGCTGTGAGGCTGAGGAAGAAAATTCTTTTAGAGTAATACTACGGGAAAGGAATGCAAATGTGGCAATTGCTGGGAAACAGAATGGAAAAGAACATTTTAAAGGATTATAAAAGGAGACTTTAAAAAAAAAGATTTACAAAGAGGATGTAGTAAAAGTTATGTTGGAACATTAGAGAAGCAAACCTTTAGAATAGTGGATATGACTGAGGTTTCTGGGGTCGTCTCTGAGACATCCTTTATCTTTTTCCCTGAATCTCTGAGTGATTTGAGAGCAATCTACACTGCTGTCACATCCTCACCGTTCATTCCCTGTCCTCTGTTTCAGCTTCCATTATCCCTGGAGATCACTCTGCAGAAGGCTACCCAGGTCTCTTTCCCACGGGCTTTTTCTCACGCATTTCCCTGTTGGCCACTGCTCACTAGAAACTGCAGGGCATGGTTGTCTCCTCTGGTTTCTGTGGCCCTCAGCTCTGCTGTTTCCCCTCCTTCTCTGGCCCTTTCTTCTCCTTCTGCCTCTCAGCATTGGTGTCACCATCTGTCTTCTCTCTTCACTCCTTCACATAGCTATCTTATACAATTTCAGGATGTCTGACACCTCAGTGGAGAGAGGCCCAAATCACCGCCTTGCTCTGAGTTCTTTGCCAGCTCCATCTTCACACTGGCCCACTAGACACTCTCCCTGGATGTCCCCGTGGTACCTCAAGCTTAAGGGGGTTAGAAAAGAATTGTTTCCCCCATCACAAGATCGGCTTCTCATTTTATGTCCCCTGACTCTGCTGTTAGTATCACTGTCGATTGACTATCTTGGATTTCTCCCTCTTTACCCTTCTAGATTCAATTGTAGAGTTGTTCTGCCTTTGCAATACCTCTCACATTCATTGACTGTCATTGTCACCACTCCGTTGAAGCTTCTGTAACAATAACTTTCTTATTGTTCTCTCTGACTCCAATATCTTGTATAGGATGTACTGATAGTATAGCATGAATAAATACTTACTGAATTAATAAATAATATCAACATTCACTCGATCAACAATTATTTAGCCAGTGCATGCTACATGCTAGACAAAGGTCAGTGGAGATAAAGAGATAATCAAGGTTCTCACGTTTAAAACAAAAAAGATTATCAAGTAACTTTTTAAAACAAGAATTCTGATTTTCTGATCTGCTTACTTCACAGATAAAAAGATTAAGAAATCTGCTTTTATTTGTAGAGAAATAAATGCAGTAAAGATGAGCTCGTTGACGGCAACATCTGTCAAATAATGGAATAGGGTATGTTACTTGCTTACAGTCTCCTTCCTTGAACATTTTTAAGAATAAGTTTGATTATTCATGAAATAAGCAGTAATTTCAGGACCAAAGCAAAATCATACTAATAAGAGTCAGTGCACCTCCCAATCCATTCACCTCTGTCTTGTTTCAATTGGTTTTCACATGGGGATCAATGTCTGTGGTGACCTCTGAGTACATTTGCTGGAGGCAAAGCCTTCTATTAACGTTGCCTGTTGGTAACCGGAGAAGGATGTGGATATTGCTCAAAGGGAAGTAAGTGGCTCTAAGACTCTGTTTAGAAGCCTGAAGTTTTTGGTTTAAATGCCGTTTTGAATAGTTCGTTATTGAAAATATACTTCTGCTTTCAGAAGATGCTCCAGCTCTGCATCAGAGGCAAGCTGCTGATTGCTCAGGAAAGGATGTGGTACAAGAATGAGCCCAGTGTTGATTATAAGGAAAGGAGAAGGCTTCCAGCTAGTTAATGAAGCAACCTGCTAACAGTGTTCTGGTTGGAAAAAGTGATCAAGGACTTCCCTTTAGACAACAGCATCATCTGATTTCTCTCGCTCTCTTACCATCAGAAGGTTTGTGCAATACAGTGGGATGTTGTAGAAGCAGCCTGCATGGGATTTGCCACCGAATCTGGGGTTGAGTTCCCGTTCTATTCGCTTAATGCTTGTACAATGCTGAGCAAACTCTCTTTCAGTTTCCTCACTGACACAATAGGAAGAACAGTCACCTAGTTTACTCAGTTGTTGTGAAAATTTCAGATATCAAAGGGTACCATGAACTAAAAATACCCTAAATTATCGATGCAAGCATTAACATTTTTTTGGTGCTGAGAATCAAAAGTTAGAATTTTTAGTGTGTAAGGAAGAGCAAATAAGTTCATAATCACATTCAAGTGCTTATTTAATTCCACCCTGAATGGGGATTATTTTTTAAAGTAAATTCCAATTTACTCATGTGTTGTGCTCTGAAATCCACTTGTAAATTAGTTTTTGAAATGCATGGCATATTTTCCTGTAGAAAAAATGATATGAATGGTGGTGAAATTCCCAGCATACCTGATAAAGACTACTTTACCCAAAGTGACTGAAATATTGGCTTTTGCAGGGTGGTCCCGGACCTAACCACTTTGTAGTGTTGCCATGTAGTAAAAGGAAGGACTTCAGAGGCTGGGGGATCATTTGGGCTTCTGTGTCCTTGGGACAAAGGACTCTTGGAGCCTCAGATAGTGGCTGTGTCCTCTCCATGTCCCCAGGACATGATCAGGACTATGGCTGCTTGGAATATCCACATGCCTGCCTGCCCTGTACCCAGCACACACTGCACTGGAAGTCCTTAGCTCCTCTCTATTTGTCCTGTACCTCCTGCTTGGGTTGTGGTGAGTCCCTGAAAATAAATTCTTGAAAAGGGTAAGCCTTGTGGTGAAATCCCTTCCATTCTTGCAGCTTCTATGGTAGATCTCTTTTTCCATAAGGAGATAAAACCGTTAGGGAATGTTTCTATCATGACTCTTAGAAACTCCAGCTCCTGTGAGGGAGGGGCCAGAGGAAGTAATCAAAGGACTTAAGGGGTCTGGTTCTTAAAACCTTAGTGAGTAGGAAACTCCTTTCCTTAGCACAGACCAAACAGGCACATGAGTTAATATTTTCAGTTGGAGGTTTGTAAGTTAGAGGTCTCCATGTAATATTCCTCCACTGCAAATTCTTGTGTTGTTTCAATAGAGGGGATGATTTCACTTTTTGGGAGAACAATCAAGTGAAAGGCATACTTGTTAATTTCAACTAATTCTGTTTCAATAATAAGGCAGCATTCTGATGGCTATCATAGTATAAAATGACAGAGAAATATATCAAAAGATAAAGTTCCATGATGGGACAAACAATCTTGTCTTAGACGCTTATATATATATATATATATATATATATGACATTTAATATATATATGATATGGCTTTACGTCAACAGATGTAAGAGAGAAGGGTCTGTGAAAGATCCATATAATTAGGAATATCTGGGCCAATATTTTTAGCCTGAATGATATTATTGTGATGGCTAAATGGCAGAAGCTTCTAGGGTGGTTACAGTGTTGCCATCTGTGGTTATGCAGGTTGTGCACTGAACAAAGGAGGCTCATCTGGATGTTAGTGACACTGAAACTGGCACAGAGCTGAGCTGGAAGGAAGAGACATCTTCTTGATATTTGCACACAAATGCCATATATGCTGGCATCTACCCTGTTTGGCTATGGCCAAATGCCATATTTATACACCTACCTGCTAGTAGAAAAAAAATTGCATCCAGAGGATATCTTAAGGGAATTAGTGCAACTAACTCCATTAATCTATGTTTATTCTACACGAGAGTTGACACTTGACATTTTTAATAGGGAAGGAGGAGGAAGTTAATACTTGTTGAGTGCCTATTTTGTGGTCGGTACTGTGCTACTCTGTTGAAGGCTGCTGAATCTCTTTAATGAAAATGGGCAAAGGCAGTGGAAAGGAATATAAACAAATAATAATTACATTATGAATGCCCCAGCATATTTCTTTTCAAGGATTTGAATATATCTTATTTATTACAATAGCTCTATGAAAGGCCCTATCTACATCTGACAAGTAAGTTGTACAGAGGTTAAGTGACTCATAAAGATTTACTAATCAATTTAACCCAAGTCTCCAGACCCTTAATCCTTTGCTCTTTCCATCACACTATTAAAAGGCAGATTTAAGTATCGATGGAAATCTGTAGGCTGAATCCTGGAGTAAGAAGTAGTGTGGGTAGGTTGGAGTTGGTAAGGGAGAAGTTGACATTGGATAGACAGTCATCTTTGAAAAAAAATTAAGTCAACAGAAAGAAATATGAGCTATAGCCTGGACCAGAAAACAATACAAATAAAAAGACGAAAACAGCCAGACATGTTCTCAAAGCCTAGGGAGAGAAGAGAGGACTCTCTGAACTTTTTGTGTAGCAAGTATCTTAAAAAGGAGGTCTTGTCAAGGTGAGGTGGGAAAAGCCAGAAAAAAATAAACACAGATTCAGTTTCAAGGGGAAAAAGGAGGGCCAGACATTAAAGCAATATACACATTTGACAGTTTGGATTATCTTTCCACTGCAAGAAACAATAATATTGACTTGACCTAACTGATTGTAACATTTGTTTTCATGGACAGCTTCATGATTATGAATCAAGTATATGCCTAAACGATCATGAAATCGTGGAAGACACCACAGTAATACATAACGCCCTGGGAAATAGAAGCGATTTAGCATTTCAACTGGTGTGTAAATTCAGCTCACCAAAGACAGGTTTAGTTAAAAATAACCTTGGATTGATTGTGAATTGATGTCTCAAGCAGATTTCTTGAAAACCCATTACCTTATTCAATTTCAATATGCCACTTCTTCATAGCATTTATCAAGATTTGTAGCTAAGCATTCTTTTATATGAATTTTTGATTAGTACCTGTCCCCTCTCCTCCCACCCCACAACTAAGCTCAGTGGGGGAAGGAGTGATTTTGTGTGCTTACCATCACGTCTCCAGGCCTGACACAGTGCCTGGTACAGAGTAGACACTCGATATTTATTGAATAAAATGTCAAATGAACAAATGAATGGATAATTTTAACTGAAGAAATTGAAATATAGGCATAGATCTTTCACAAAGGCAGTATATCATGTTGTATTGAACAAATGATTTGTGTAACTGAAAGAAAACCAAGGAAAATGGAAATTGAAACAGTATTGAGACAAAAGCAGAACCTCTGCTAAACCCGTAGCCATTCCCCTTGGATGATTTCACTGCCAGTTCAGTTTTATTAGTATACAAACAATGGATTATTTGAGAACTGTACTTCATCCAGAAAATGTGCTTTGTTAAAATCCAAAGGCTATTCATTGTGCTGTTAGACACAGCCTCTTTCCATCTATTCTTCCATCCATCTTTCCATCCTTTAATCTATCTTTCTATCCTTGCATTCACCTATCAACCCATCATCTTTCCATCCATCCATTTTAGCACCCACCCATCCTTCAATTCATCCATCCTTCTATCCATCCCTTCATCCATTCATCCATCTATCTGCCCATTCATCCATCCAATAATCCTTTTATTCTTCCTCTCCAGCAAAAATTGCTTGTTGATAATCAGAAGTAAACATAAATAGCACTGGAAATCAAGGATGCATTTTGGTGTGTAATTTCAGGCAGGTTGGAGGATGTATAATTACATCATTTATTATGGTCCTGATAGCCATCTAGTTAGTTTATCATTACTGCAGTTCAGAACTAAAGACAGTCAGCTATAATTATCAAGCTTCATTCAATAACATTTTCAGTTTACCATTTGCGTGACTAGTACACATTGTGGCAACTGCCATTTCAGTTCTGAAAGTATATTAAATCCGTCAACTCTTTCTTGACGAAAGGTTTTTATTATTAATTTTAGAGAAGATTTACTGACTTCTGCAACATTTGAGAGAAGTACTTGTTTTCATTTTTCAGCTTCATAGAAATAATGTCTTCCTTCTGTGTAGTGCTTTACAGTTTGCAACACTCGTTTTTAGATCTACCTTCCTTAATTCTCAATTAAAAGCCAAACTCAGTATTTTGCATATGTTTTGCTGCAGTTCTCATTTCATCTCAGGTAGGCCAGCCTACCCCCAACTCCCCTCCTGGGACCTGCCCTGGTGCTGTTTTCATTAACTTTCCCCTGGTGTTTGTTTGGATATGCAGATGATGAAGTGGATGTTGTTCTCATTATTCCTGCCTCAGGATGCGGTGGACCACCATCTGCAGATGCCGTGTAAGTGATCATCTTGGCACTGACCCATATGCCACCTTTGTAGTCATGAGTATTCTATCCGAGAGATGCCATCTGGTTTTCACGGAAGCCGGTAGAAAAGTGGGGGGTCTATGTTTTACCGCTGAGATGCGTGTTCAGAGAAAAAAATGGAACATTTTCCGCTCCCATTAGGGACAGAGCATCAGCTGTTGTGTTCTTTGTATCAAATTTTCTCATAGCTTATACCTTTATTGTTAGGGCTGTTTTAGCAGAACTGTTAGGAAGCCCACTGCACTCTATGGAGTGGGGCTGGGATGTAGGTTGGAGAAAGAGGAAGTGAGAATAACTGCTCCAACCACAGAACCTAAAGCTCTTCCATGATTTAGACTAATACACTGATCATGAATTTTTAGTTTTTTAGTGGTGGACGGCTCTTCCAGGTTATCCTCTTTATTTGTTAGTGTTTTATTCAGAAATAATTTCAAATTACAGAATTACAAGAACTGTACAAAGAACTCCTGTATATCCTTCACCTAGGCTCATTAATGACTTACATTTTGGCACATTTGCTTTACATATATTTATCTTGATCAATTTGGGAGTTAATTTTTAAAAATTTACCCCGTTTACCCCTAAATACTTCAGCGTATATTTCCTAAGGGAAAGACATTCTTTTATATAATCACAACTCAATTTTCAAATTCAGGAGATTTACTGTTGATATAAAACTATTATCTAACATGTAGTTCAAATTTTTAAGACTTAAAACCAGGGCTAAAGTTACAAAAAATTCTCCACCATGTTTCTGAGTTTAATCAGGTTGGTAAAAATTTTTATAACCCTTCTTGGCCTCTTCTATGGAAACTTGAAACTTTTGAATGCCCAGTACACTTATCCCAACTTGTAGCACAAAATAAGTATGGAACAAATAGAGAAACACTGTACACTTGACTTCTTATTGACCTTGTAGAAAGAAGTTCTTCCTTTGTCTTACAGAGTGTCTCTCAGATTTGGGCACGTATCAATTTCTTACTTCTCTCCTTCCCTTTTTGTCCCCACTTACCTAGTGCAAGGTTGCAGCTTAAATGTTTTATTTTTATTTTTTCTGCCTTAACCTCTGGTTTCTCTTCCCAGCCCGTATTCAAGCAAGACAGTCTTGTCTTTACAATTGTTTCTTCTCATTCAGAAATCCATCCACTCTTTCAGGGATCAAACTCCCTCCCATAGGATAACATTTTAGATGAACAACATGTACTCTTTGGATTCCTTAGGATAGTGTCATTGATTTTCTGGAAGTCTTCAAAAGGAAATGCATAGAAATAAGCATTACTTATAAAGGTATCTTTTTCATAATCAGCAACTATTCATCTCTTCTATTAGCAGGTTTATCCATCGCAGGGAGGGAAACCAGTGTCTGAAAGTAGTGGCAATCAAAAATCCTGCAGGAAGCTTGCTTTGGGGAGTACATACATTCTTACCTAGTTCCTATTTCCTTATGAATTTTCTTGGTTTACTGTATTTAACTTTATAATTTGTATTCTGTTTCCACCATTTATTTATTCCCTTCCTTCCTAATTTATCCGGATAAAGGTCTTAAAACTACAAAACATAATGATGATTCATTCCAAATATTATTTCTTATGTTTTTTTGCCCTGACAATAGCTAGTCTCATATTTCAAAAGGACTGTTTTCCTATACATACCTTTTTTTACAAAAATGGTGAGACACTGAGATAAAAGACCCCGATTTGGCAGAGTAATTAGTTGGTCAACCGCTTTTTTATCACATAAATTCCTTTTCTGTCAAGTGACAACAAATGTAATTTGAACTGAGATTAATTACATAATAATTATGCTTAACATAATTGGTTAAATAAAGGAATTTCTTATGAAATGGTAGATTCTTAAATTTACACAAATAAGACCAGATGGTGAACAGCTAGTTTTAATTAAATTAGGTTTGATTATTATAGATGATTAATTTTAGATTTGACTCAGATTAGAAAGACCATATTAAGGAAATTATTTTTAGTTTTTTTCAATAAGGTGATAACATATGATGATGATTATAAACCATGATACCTGGGATCAAATTAATAAACCCTTAATTTCACTTTGATAAATAAGACTTTGGTAAAGGTTACTAGGAAAAAATGATAGGATCTCCTTCCTGGGAAGTCTTTGAGATTCAATCAGACATCCTGTGTATAAGAGGTTAGGTGTTTTTCTTCACAGATGGGGGAGGGGCAGACATAGGCAGATGAAATAAATGACTTTCTGGAGATATTTCTAATTCTTGAATGTGGTGACTAAGTCAGTATTGGAGAATAATGCATGTTAATGTATCAGAGCACAAAAACAGCTTCTGAAAAGGATGCAACAATCCCACAAACGCACGTATTGTAGAGAAAGGGTTTTTCTCCACATTTCCTTTTCTTTCAGAAGGTATTTTCACATGGCTCCTCATATGAACTCTGGCACGAGGAGTCTGTGAATTGCTTCTAACCACAGGAGTCCCTTGTCACTCATCTGTGAAGAAGTCTGTATCTAAAAGTGCAAAAAAAGATAAGCCTGGCTCACTGAGGGGCTGCCCCACACGAGGCAAGAGTCATTTTCATTCTTCGTGGATGACTTTTGATTCTGTTTGTTGGTTTGCTCATTCATTCATTTATTCATTCATCGAATATTGATCTCATGCAAAGCTCTGTGTTGGTGATATGGTTTTACTAGGCACTGGCTTTCAGAATAAAAGACTGCCGATGCAAAAGCTGGCTTTCTCTGTTTTGATGGTGTCGTTTCCAGCAGCAAGTCTTTAGCTGCTTTTACTATTTCCTTTAACAGGAAAGCAAAGCCCAGATCTAGTTCAAAATGAACCTCATGCTGAAGTGGCCTGAATCTTCAAGTGGCCCAACCAGGAGAACAATTGCTGAAGAGAGGTCTCTAAATGAAAGTACACACAGAGCCATGTGCCTGTGATCAAGTGTGTAAAGAGGGAAGGAGAGACGCCTTGACTGCTTTAGGGCAGCTTCCCAGAGAGGTGCCCCCATGCAGGCTGGGGGATTAGACCCCGGTTCATTGACTTGTGCAGACCTGATCTTGACAGCAGCAGAAATTCACCCTAAAAACTATAATGGTAGTTTTAAGCAACCCGAGATTGGATGAATGAGGCCAGCTAAGATAGTCCTTCTGTGTGGGGTTAGATTCATTAAATTGGTGTGGGGTTAGATCCATTAAATTATAGACCCAAAGAACACTTTTATGAACATGAAATTAGAACAAGAGAGTTGGCTTTCTATTTTTAATTATACTTTTTGTTACACAAGTCATACTTAAGTATCGTGGAGGAATTATAAGATATCAAGGGGCAGGAAGAAGAAAAAAATCACTTTCAACCCCAGGATCCAGCAATTACCACTCTTAACATTTTGGGATACATCCTTCTAGATGTTTTTCTATGGATATGTATTTTTACTTTAGAAAGAAAAAAAAAAACGTTTGGGAACATACGATTTTTTTTTCATTGAATAACACATTGTGAGAATTTTTATGTGTCAGTGTATTTACTTCAGAATAACCCCCTTGATGGGAGCAGGGTGTTTCAGAATATGACCTTTACTTTATTTAGTCAATCCCTTATCTTTAGACATTGAAGTCTCTATTTTAATTTTTCACTTGGTAAACCACCCCTGGTCCACTGTTGCTGAGTTTCTGTTCAGAGTACCAGGGCTATTCATCTGAAATTGGATCACCCTCTGGGCAGCATTCATGAAAAGAGCAAATCTAAACTCTAATTCTTCTTTCTTGAGTTCATTCCCTTCTGTACACTTTCAATTGCCAAATGATTATAGGTTATTTTTTAATTAATTAACTAATTTATTTATTTATTTATTTTTGGCTGCATTGGGTCTTCGTTGCTGCGCCCGGGCTTTCTCTAGTTGCGGCAAGCAGGGACTATTCTTTGTTGCAGTGCACGGGCTTCTCATTGCAGTGGCTTCTCTTGTTGTGGAGCACGGGCTCTATGCGCACGGGTTCTAGTTGTGGCTCACGGGCTCTAGAGCACAGGCTCAGTAGTTGTGGCACACAGGCTTAGTTGCTCCGCAGCATTGTGGGATCTTCCTGGACCAGGGCTCGAACCCATGTCCCCTGCACTGGCAGGCGGATTCCCAACCACTGCACCACCAGGGAAGCTCCAGGTTATTTTTACTGAGTAAATTTTAGGTTAGTTATCTTGTAGTGACATAAAAATAGCACTCTAATTTAATCAGTAAACTATAATACTTAATTAGTAAACTGTATTAACATCACATGAACTGATAGATTATTGCAGAAAAGATGTCTTAAGTCAGTGATTCCAAACCTTGGCTGCATGTTAGAACCACATTGAGAGGCTTTGAAAAAATCCTAGTACGCTGGTCTTACCCCAGTTAAATCAGAACCTCTGGGTGAGGGTCCTGGGCACGAGGTGTTATTGTCAACCTCCCTAGGTAATTACTATGTGCAACCAAATTTGGGGGACCACTGGCTCTGTATCAAGTCCCTTTCTGTTTCTGAATATGTAGTCTTTTTTTGATTTTTCTGAATCTTTGAATCAGTCACGGGGGAGTAAGGGGGGAGGGATAATTTGGGAGATTGGGATTGAAATACACATACTACTATATATAAAATAGATAACTAAGAAGGACCTACTGTATAGCACAGGGAACTCTACTCAATACTCTATAATGACATATATGGGAAAAGAATCTAAAAAAGAGTGGATATGTGGATATGTAAAACTGAATCACTCTGCTGTACACCTGAAACTAACACAACATTGTAAATCAACTATACGCCAATAAGAATTTTAAAAAAACCAGTGATGGAAATGGGAGGGTGGGACTGATCTGAAGTGGGAATTGGCAGATGGGGAGGGAAGTTCAATAGGGATGCTTCATCCTTCCTTCCCTTGAGGCACAGGCTGGGTGTGTGGATGGGCATCATCTGGCTCTGAGTTCCATGGGTTACAGTCTTGCCTTGCAGAATGGGTAAGCTGTGCTCTTGACAATGACCACAGCAACCCCAGCAGTGATAGCCTGTACAGTCACTGAGTCACCAAAGGTCCACAACAGCTCAATGAGGCTGGTGCTGCGAACATCCCATGAAATAGAAAGTAGAGGTAAAGAGTACACACTGGGAGCCCAATACCTGTTTGCTGTCCAAGCTCAGCCTCTTAAAGCTGTGTAAGCTCCAGGAAGGTGTTTAATTTCTTTATGCTTCAGTTTCTACATGTATATATCCCTGTACATTTACTGACGCAGGCAAACTGTCCGTATGGGTAATTTAACAATCGTACATATTTCCATTTCTAGGCTGTTTCATTCATTCTCCAGAAACTGAATAGACAAGAACTGTAATGAACAGGCTGATACATTATAGTGGGTCTCCACAGTTCTGACAATTTAAAAGCCAGTGAAATTTTAAAAAGGGACATCAAAGTGTGCTTTTGCAATCTGTCAGAGGAATGGCAAATTGCATAACAATAAGACAGCACTAAGTGACAGAATTTCTTTGCAAGTTTATGATCACCTCTGGGTGCCCATTACGGAGCTTAATGAATCCCTCTTAAAGCATCATTTTCACCAGAGGTTTCTTAGAGCAGCTCTCAGGCTGGGACACAGGCAGAGCTGCCCTCGCCCTAGCTCCAGACCACGTCCCTTTTGCATGGCACTCACTCTGAAGAGCTCTTTCTCTGTTATGCATCTCCTAGCACAAATCTAATTCTTCCCCTGCTTTTTTTTTGTGTTGAAAGCTCTGTCCTCCCCATGTCCATTTTCCAGCCATATCAGTTATGTAAATCAGGACATCTTCTTGGATTGATTTTCTTTGTGAGCCAGGAACCATTTGCGGTGTTTCTGCCTGGGAGTGTAATTTGAGCTGCTTCATTGTTGAGTTTTTCAGAGGCTATTTTAATTTCCATACGGTAGGTCTTCTTTCTTTCACTTGTCCCAGATCTCAATCTGTTTCTGTAGAGAATTGATTCTGCATTTGATAATAGCTTCACTTACAGTATATTCTGGAGTTTCCAAATGCCAGACTTAGTAAGAATAAAAGGCATGTACAACATGACAGTTTTTCAACACTTCTGGAAGAGACATAATGCTTGAACGCCAGAATAAAATTACCTGTCTGGTAATGGAAAATTGAGAACACAATGATCATTGCCTTTTCACCATAAAAATATTAAAAGATGAAATATAACAATGCCACTGCATTGCAAATGGTCTATGTCTCATAAATGTAAGAAGAAAATCATCTGTAAATTAAAATGGGGGTATTTCATGGCATACTATGCTTTTAGCATATTGAAAATTATAAATCAGTTAGTTACAAAGTATTAAACTAATATTTTATAGAAATGTAAAATAAATTTATTCAAATCTTGAAAGCACTACAAACTTTCTCCCCATCCTAGATCAAAGCTAAGACTCAAACATGTCAGTTTATTAGAGCAATACAGGTAGACTTATTTTTCTTTACTTACTTTTCATGAGGTGGGGAAAAGATCATTATAAGGATATATTTCTAGGTATGTGTCTACATTTCTTTTTTTTTTTTTGGCTGTGTTGGGTCTTCGTTGCTGCATGCAGGCTTTCTCTAGTTGTGGCACGCAGGCTTCAGTAGTTGGCGGCACGTGGGCCCTAGAGTGCATGGGCTTTGGTAGTTGTGGCGCATGGGCTCAGTAGTTGCGGCACGCGGGCTCTAGGGTGAGCGGGTGTCAGCAGTTGTGGCACGCAGTTTCAGTAGTGGCGGTGTGTGGCCTTAGTTGCTCCGCGGCATGTGGGATCTTCCCAGACCAGGAATTGAACCTGTGTCCCCTGCATTGGCAGGCGGATTCTTAACCACTGCGTCACCAGGGAAGTCCCTACATCTTTTTATTTACAATAATTTAAAAATAATTGCCTTACATATTTTTAAACTCACCTTAATAGATATGTAGTAAATGTTAATTTCATACTTAATAAATCAATTTGCAATTTGAGCATCTTCTATCAAGCCAGTTAATTCCATGTTGAATACAGAAAGATTAAAATTGTCATCAGTTGGCAAATAAACTTATCTTAGAATTAAGAGCAATGTCAAATTTTTAATAGATTTCTCCAAGTAATTGAAAATGATCTAATCTTTAAAGTATCTCATGAAACCAATGAAATATTCAACACTAGAAATTAAATTAAGTTAAAAATAATTATGTTAGCTGTGAATAAACATGTTAAACTTTTACATATAAATTGTGAATGTTAATTTTAAGCTGAGACAGTCTAACCTTTAAAAAATAGATATATAATGGTATGCATTAAATACTGAAGTCACCCAATGCACAAATCTAAAAATTATTTTCCTTATTTAAAATATAGAAAGAACAATTTAAGATAAAAATTTTAAAGACATGCATGTCACGCTGGCTACAAGGGGTCTAAAAATTTTTTAAACTTGTCTTAAATTATGATCAAAATGATAATAAAAAAGATTAGTTATAAGGCAAAGAACCAATAAAGGTGATATATTTTAATTAATAATGCAAATTGGATTTTAAAATGGTATTCACATTGACTTGTTGGGACCAAAATAGTATGTGTAAAATGAACAAAATTCTTAAATTCAACCAACTGCAATTTTATTTAAATTGATGACTCTATGAATTGGATGATGAAATATATATCACATTTGAAAGATTGATTTCCTGCAGAACTATCATCTGCCTCCCCACACCAGTCTTCCTGATCTCTTGATCAAGTCATTCTAGATATGTGAGTTTTCCAAAGCATTGAGACTTCATTGCTCAATTGCCAAAACATCAACGCTTTGGCTTTTATTTAATGGAATTCTTTTTTACTAAAATACAAAGAAAAGTGTAGAAAATAATGTAGCAAGCATGAGTCTAGTCACACATCTAAATTTAAAAATCATAATGTTTCCCCATATTTCCTGCAGTTTATTAAAGAAATAAAATCTTACAGACACAAAGTCCATTTTGTACCTACCCCATCCTATTATTCTTCCATGATTCTCCCACTCTCCCTTCTCACAGGTAGTTACTGTTCTGATTTTTTTTTTTTTTTTTTTGCGGTACGCGGGCCTCTCACTGTTGTGGCCTCTCCCGTTGCTGAGCACAGGCTCCGGATGCGCAGGCTCAGTGGCCATGGCTCATGGGCCCAGCCGCTCCGCGGCATGTGGGATCTTCCTGGACCGGGGCACGAACCCGTGGCCCCTGCATCGGCAGGTGGACTCTCAACCACTGCGCCACCAGGGAATCCCTGTTCTGATTATTTTTAATGCATTTTATGCTGATGCATTTATTGGCTAATAGTTTATATTATATCCACTTTCTACAACCACCCTTTTATTTTTTGTTTTGCTTTATTTTATTTTTAAAAAGTGATCAATTCTAAATGTGAACATTCTAAAGTGCATATATATGTATATCTGAATATGCATATGTATATTTGAATAAGATCACATATGAATAATGATAATAATAAAACACCCTATCTCCCCACCCAATTTATGGGTTCCCATCCTACATCTCACTACCTCCTTCCCTACCCTCCTGTCCCCAGAGTTAGGCACTATCCCTATTGTGTTTCTTCAACTAATTTTTGTTTTTTGCACATCTCCCTATACAGTTATTATTTGGTTTTTGTTGCTTTTGACTTTCTAGAAATGGAATGAATATATATATTCTATGACTTACTTTTTCATTCAATGATATGCTGTTGAGACTCCTTCATGTAGCCATAGTTCATTCATTTCTGCTGTTGTATGTAGAGTTTCCACTGTATAAATATATAATCCCACAATTTATTTACCCATTTTAATACCAATGGACATTTCAATTGCTTCCATTTTTCCATTACAATCAATGCTTTAAAGATAGTTCTGTAAGTGTACTCCAATACACACGGGCAAGAATTTTTCCAGGTTTAGACCTAAGAGTGGGAATGCCATGCATGCCCAAATGTTCTTGGTAATGCCAAGTTATTTTCCAAAGTAACTGGACTAGTTTACCTTTCTATCAACACGAAAGAGCATTACTATTACTGTACACTTGTGCTAGCACTGCCCTTGGCTAAACTTTTTAACAATTTTGCATCTGGTGGCTGAGAAATGGGACTTTAGTGTGAGTTATTATTTATGTTTTCATGATTACTAATGAGGTTAGCTGGCTTTTCATATATTATTTTGGTGTTTCGTGTTCCCTCTTCTGTGAAATGCCTGTTTAGATCTTTTGCCCACTTTTCTACTTGTATGTGTAATATATATATATATATATATTTATTTATATATTTATTTACTTATTTATGACTTCTTTATATACTCTGGGTATTAATCCTTTGCGGTATGTAGGGATACCAAGCTGGGATGCATGCATTTGTAGTTTATGGTTGGCATCCATTCTAATTGGTGATGCCTATGCTATACTTGTTGTTAAATCTTTTGAATAACATTTTTATTCATATGTGTTGTAAATACTTTCTTCTGGTTGGTGTTTTATCTTTCTACTCCCCTTTTGGGTGTCTTTTGAGGAACAGAAATTCTAAATTTTAAGGGAGTCAAACATCAATTTTTTCCTGTAAGAGCTGTACGCTTTTTATAACTTGTTTAATAAGTCGTTCCCTGCCCTGAAGTCATAAAATTGTATCCTATGTTTTCTTCTAAAAGTTTTAAAGTTTTGGCTATCACCTTAAAGTCCTTAATCCATGTGGAATTTATTTTCTGTATACTGTGAAGTAGAGGTATATTTTCAGCTTTTTCCATGTGATTAACAAATTGTCCCAGCCCTCCCCTCATACACTTCCAAGTTTCAGCCCCAGTGGCCCCAGGCTCTCTCTCTCTGTGCCCATTAGCTCTCTTTCTTCCAATGGTCAAAAAGATCCCTTCTCACGGCCACCATCACCACCTCTAATTGACCAGTCCCACATTTACTGCTAAGTTTCATTGACTTATTCCCATTTTCTCCCCCTGCCAACTTCTCTCCTATCTACTGCTTCTTACTTTTGGGCTCACATCAGAAGATTCATTTTTAGAGACACTGGCCACTGGTCAAGAGATTTCTCTTTTACTATGCAGCAATTTTATAATATTTAGGCCTTTGGTTCTTGAATTCATCATTTCTTTTGGGGTGTTCAGAGGCTCTTTATCTTCACATTCTCTCTTCTTCTCCTGACTGATTTTGGAAGGCTGGTCTCCAGAAAGTGGTGGTTTTATTAATAATCACAACCAACAAATGAAGGACAGACCTAACATGTAATCCAACACCTCTTTATGCTGCGTTACTGGTAGGATCCAAATGGGCTTGAAGAGGTAAGCACACTTTTCACTGTGGAGCCCCTGGCATGTCACTGACCAAGGGATGGCAAGCCCGGCAGTGGATGCCAGGGGCCAGTGAACATGGCAAGATGGAGCAGGGTTAATGGGATGTTACAGTTTATACAGGGCAGGTAGGAATTACACCCCAAATAAAGTAGATAGTAACAATGTATTCAATAGATTCCTCCAGAAATGGTCGTTATCTCCCATCCCGGCCAATTCGCCATCTAGAAAGTTGAGAGCTGGTCGGGACCTAAAGGACTGATGTGGCCTGTGACAGATGATTTGAATGACTCTCAGCAAAACCAGAAGGAGACAGTCAGTCCTGGAGAGATCTAGCTGAAGGCCAGAAGAGAGAGTCTTCTCCAGGAGGTAAGACACAGAGCCACAAAAGTTTGCAGGGGTAGGGCGTCTCCTCCCCAGAAAATGCATGGCAAAGTCATGCATCTATCTGCCATATCTGCTAATCAGCTCTTCCACCAGTAAAAATCTCATGCCTGCTCTTTCCTTCTAGGTCACGTGTCACTGCATGTTTTCTGAAAGCACAAGTTGCCCATATGAGATCCACAGGCATGCTGCGCTTCCTTCCGAGAGCAAAAGAACATAATTATAAAATAGCACCCTTAGGGCACTCTACTTATACACCCTGCCCCCACGACCACTGAAAGGCATCATCTGAAGGACTAAATTGAAAATCGCTCAGGAAATTATTAAATTGTTAAACTGGCCAAATTGTTTACATTCTTGCCATCTAAGCTTCAAGAGTTGCCCTGAACACACACTCCTGAATTAACATCATACAATACATTTTCTCATGTGTTCATTCAACAGTCATTCCGCTGACACCTGTTTCATGCTAAACACTGTACTAGAATCTAAAAAGAAAGATAAGCCTTGGGTATGGGAAACAGGGGCAAAAAGTTCTTCCTGCACTGGTCATTTAAAGATGTATAGGTTTTTTCTCTGTCATAATCTTAACATTATATAATCTGGTTTTGGTGACTGAACTATATAACAACTTACAACTTTGCAAAATTGCTGGTATAAATAACCTCAAAACCTTTTTATGGGGTTTATTTGTCCATATTACTTGATCAACAAAGAGTATAAACCAATGATTTGATGATAAAATACAGTCATTTGTGAAGTATTTACAGATTTTAGTGATACTGTTAGTTTAATAATAATAGTAAAGAAGATTTAACTCTAAAATAAATAAATAAATAAAGATGTATAGGTTTTTTAACTAATGCAGGCAATTCTGTGTAACAGGGACTCCCTCAGAGCCACAGGAAGACTCATAAAATAGAAAAATCTCTTTGTTGTCTGCGGGCAACTATATATAAAAGGTTGTCAGGTCAACTATATAAAACTCAAGGCTCCACAAAAATTGCATCACAGGGTCACAAATTCATTTTTGAAAATGCTAAAGTGAGCAGATAAACCAGTGAACTGTACAGTGCTACTGTCATGTATAGCATTACAAAGAGGACAATTTCTTTTCTAAACCCTTGAAAGACTTGCAGAGTGTAATTTCAAGCCCTCTGCACGTGGAATTTCTCTGCACATTTAGAACATTTGTTCATATAGAGGCAGGAGAAAAGGAGAAAATGTGAGCTAATGTATAGTAATGAAATGCTGTTTTTTTTTTTTAATTTATTTATTTATGGCTGTGTTGGGTCTTTGTTTCTGTGAGAGGGTTTTCTCTAGTTGTGGCAAGCGGGGACCACTCTTCATCGCGGTGCGCAGGCCTCTCACTATCGCGGCCTCTCTTGCTGCGGAGCACAGGCTCCAGACGCGCAGGCTCAGTAGTTGTGGCTCACGGGCTTAGTTGCTCCGCGGCATGTGGGATCTTCCCAGACCAGGGCTCGAACTCGTGTCCCCTGCATTGGCAGGCGGACTCTCAACCACAGCGCCACCAGGGAAGCCCACTGCTGTTTCTTTTCCACCTCATTATTTGCTTTTTCCTTCAGTGCCCACTTTTTCTGGCTTGAGCCTTTAATATTGTTCAAGAAAAAGCCCTCTCTCATTTGTGGGATATCATGTACTCCTTACTGAATGGTGTTGCTTTTTGATGACAAAGTCCTTGTCTATTTGAACATGTTTAGTTCTGGATGCACGTCATTCAGTATTCAGCTTGGAGTTAATAAGTGTTGGGGCACAGTGTCCATGACTGAACATTTACATAATGGATATTGTGTCCTTTTGGCAGCAATCATCTAATAAATTAATATTAAACAATAATTTCCAGGCTGCTCAGCACATGGTAAATGTCCATCATTCATGTTCTGGGCTTAATATTCTTCTAGCATTTTTCTACCCTTGAGACCCAGTAATATGCCTCATAAAACAATAAAACAACATCAAGAATTGACACAGTGCATTGAAAAGACAATGTTCAGTGAGTAATTGTGCAGCTCATGTGTACTGGCAGAATCGGAATCTTGTCTTCTTATTACGGCTTCTTCAGAACTATGGAAACACTATTTTAAAAAACCCAACCCAACACTCTTTATGCTCTTACGTCTTCTTATATCATTATTGGTCCCATCAGATGGTGGTATTCTTGTGGGATTAATAATAATTATCATCTTTAGTGGTTAACAGGTCATTCTGTATTTATAAAATAAATTGTTTTTAGAGAACATTGTTACATGTAAGGAAAGTGGTTTGCTCCAACAAACCATGTTTGTAAAACATCTTGAGAATGAAGACCACTGCACAGGCAATAAATGCAAAAGGATGTTCATATATTTTCCCAGCCTGTGGAGGTTGTATTTAGGAGTTTAGAGCCAGAGTTCTTCTGGTATACCTTTCCTACCTAGTTGTCATCTTCTCTCTAGCACCACTATACACTAGGAAGTAAGGAGGGAGCATAGGAGGTGTTGGGGAAGAAGAAAAAGAAGGGTCAAAGAGACGAAATTTGGGGAAACATATACTGTAGATAAACTCCTGACAATTTTGCCAGGGAACATCTTAATCTTAATATTCCTTAAAATATTTTTTTTTGTTAATATAAAGATAGTTGGAGTCATTCTCCAGATTAATTGAAGACTGGAAGGATAAATGTGTAGTTTTACAATGAAAGATCTGGGGGTCACCATCTTAACCCAATGATCAGTTGTAGCATCTCTGATGGTGAGATACTAGTTGGTGTCTGCCTCCTGGGCGATGAGATGTGAAGGTTGCTGCCCCTCTGTGAAGCGTTCTTGATCTAACTTTCAGTTTACTTGAATCCACGGGATAGAAGAACAAGCTGGGTGAGACTGTGAGGAAACAGGTAAATCCAGCAGGTGGGATATCCTACAGGACACCTGGCTTTGTTGACTCAACAAATCAGTTGTTGTCATTAAAAAATTGGGGCGGAGCATGGACTCAGATGGAGGGACTTCAGAAACATAACAACCAAATGGAACACGTGGTCCTTGAGTAAATCCTTGGTCAATAAATCAACTGTCAAAGATATATTTTAAATAAGTAAGGGAAATTTGAATAGAGATTAGATATTGGCTGTTACAAGGGAATTGTAAATTTTGTTGGATGTCATTATAGCATTGTGGTTCTGTAGGAAATTTTTCTTTTTAGAGATGTATACTGAAATATTTAGGTTGAAATGTCCTAATACCTGTAATTTAATATTTCAGCAAAAAAGTTGAAGCATTATGGTAACATGTTAGCTATTATTAAATATAGATGATTTTCTCTAATTTTCTATATGTATAAACATATTCATAATAAATTTTTAAAAAATTCAAATAAAATAGTTGGGGTCTTGAGTATGATTTTTACTATATTTTCTTATAAATGGTCTGTCTCCTATTTTCCCTCCAAACTGAGACGCTTTTATAATTATAAACCATCATTATTATTGTCATTATTATTAAAGTAATATATGAACACTATCAAGTCTTGGTAAGGATGGGGGCAACTGGAACTCTCATGCACAGCTGACAGGAGTATAATTAGGTGCAATCATTTTGGAAAACAGCCAATATATATTAAAGCTACTATATGGTGCCATTTACATAAAGTTCAAAAAGAAACAAAAGCATTAGCAGTTTGAAAGGTCAGGGCAGTTGTTATGCTTGGGACACAGCAGTTAATGACTGGAAGGAGGTACAAGCTTCTAGGATGCTGATAATGTCCTATTTTCAATCTGAGTACTGGTTACTTTGGTGGATTGGCTTTGCAAAATTCAAGTTGCGTATTTATGATTTGTACACTCTTCTATATGTGTTACATGTCAATAAAAAGTTTATACCACAAAAAAGCAATACATGTTATAGTAACAAATTCAAACAATAGTGTATTACTTCCCTTTGGGGAACCAGTCGTATGTCAAGGAACGGTAAATAATAGCCAAACTGCAGAGTCTGTTGGATAATTGCTTTGTTATTTTAAGTGAAAAATCCTGGTTTGTCAAAAATAATCTTCCCGTCTAATAGGTCAATGCATTTAAAACTTCTGTTCAAAAAGTCTCTTGTCTAATAGCCTAACCCTAACCTTAACCCTAACCCTAATACCCTTGTTTGAACATGCAGAGATGGTGTGTTAAGACAACAATGGCTGCTCTATGTTTCCAATGCAATATATTGTAAAGAAAGGAAACTTTAACACTGAATGTTCACTTTGTGTGAATTTAGGTTATCTGACACAACCAAACCTGGAAGAAGTATTTCAGTTTTTTGACAAAATGCCTCTCCCAAGTGAAAATAAGCTATGAATTTTGACATTTTCTCAATTATGACTTTATGTACTATTTTTTGTGTTGGGGGCCTTATATTTAGATATGATTTAAAGGTCAACCATAACAACTGTTTTCTGCTGCTAATATAAAATTATATTTTTGTATTTGAAGCCCTTGCTTCTAATTAAGCTCCTAGGTTCACCATAGCCATTCAGGCTTCTGAACAGTCTGTTGCAGAAGTTACCACATCACAACCTAATGGCTGGAGAATGAGGGGCACAATGGAGGCATTTATGGTTATTTTCATCAGTGCAATGGAAAAGAAATTATTAGTATCTTACTATATAAAATGCACCACAAAGGGGCTGGATATTAACCCTGACTGTGCCCGTTTGTATTTATTTTCCCATTTTACTTATAATAGATTCTGAAACCTCCATGAATGACAGCAAAGCAGAACCCCATGTGGCTGCGTGCCTCTGTCTCCTACTATTATAATATGCTACAATCTTATAGAGGCTTGTGCAATCAAGATAGGTCAAATAATATTTTCCTATATTTATATAATAATAAGAACTCTAATTTATTAAGCATCTTCTGTGTACCAAGCACTAGGTGAACCATTTATTAGTTTCATTTGAGTGTGGTCTATTGTGTGGGTTAAGATAATATTAGCTGCTATAACAGTCAATGCTGGCATCTCAATGGCTTAACACAGTTGACAATTTTTTCTTGTTTATATGAAGTCTAATCTGTGGTAGAAAAGAATCTCTGCTCCACACAGCTATTCAGAGACTCAGGCTGACAAATGTTCTACCATTTTCAACACATAGATTCCTAGATGGACCTGGTATCAATAGAGCTAGCAGATGGGGAAAAAGAGAGAGAGTGGAGGATCCCACTGAAGGTATTTATGGGCCATGCCTGGTATGGGTGTCATCACTTCTCCCCACACTACTTTGGCCAGAATTTAGTCAGATAACCTTATTTAGCTATGAGGGAAGCTGAGAAATACAGTCGATCTGTGAGCCCAAGAAGACAGGACAATGGAGTTAGTTGGTAGCTTGTCTGTCTTTGCCATGTGGATCCTTTAAAGGAAAAAGAGGTGTGTGCACATGATTCAGGGGTAACTGTACGTGGGTGGGGAGAGAAAGAACTGGTGTTCTTAACAGTCAACCAGTAATCACGTTGTAATCTCCAAAACACTTGTGACCCTCAGGTGTTAAAAATATCAGAGAAGGGCTTCCCTGGTGGCGCAGTGGTTGAGAGTCCGCCTGCCGATGCAGGGGACACGGGTTTGTGCCCCGGTCTGGGAGGATCCCACATGCCGCGGAGTGGCTGGGCCTGTGAGCCACAGCCCCTGAGCCTGTGCGTCCAGAGCCTGTGCTCTCCAACGGGAGAGGCCACAATGGTGAGAGGCCCGCATATGGCAAAAAAAAAAAAAATCAGAGAAGCATCTCTTAGTATGAACACATGGAAATTATAAAATCTGTAGATGTAGATAAAGGACTTGAGTAAAATGAAACCCAGTGTCATTGCTCTGTTCACCACAGGACAAATTACTGCACTTGTGCCTTGGGATTTGAAACTACCTTCATTTACCACTTCCCAACAGTTTTATGAATATTTATCTTTAGATTTTTATTTTGAAGAAAAAATTGAAGAGCAGTGAAGGAAATTGGGAAGTTGTATCCCCTAGACTGTCTGGTGTGAAGAAAATGGAAACTTAGCTTTTTTTAATGGCCTGCATTCTTTATCTATGCCCACCAGGCATAAGTAATAAATATTTTGTCCCATTGATGGGACTTGCTAATGCTTTTTGCCATTTGGCAGCCAGAATGTTAGCCTTAGTATACACACCATAGTTAAGCCTTTTTGTGTTTGTTCTAACCCTTTAATTGGTTGTTTAAATAAGGGAAGAAAATGTACTTATTGAGTTTATAGAAGTTATCAATTTGTTTATCAAAAGATATAGAAAATAGTTTTGTTTTGGAAAATGGGTTTGGACCCCAAGGTATCTTTGGCAGTAGTCATAGTTGAAAACAGAGTAAAGAATAAGGGTGAAATAATACAACAAACATGCATGCACACACACACACACACACACACACACACACACACACACACAGAATCAGCAATGCGTTAGGACAAAGGAATATGATCTTTTGGTCGTTCATCTCGACAATACCACTTAGAAAATATCTGATTTCCTAATGAACGTGTTTTAATGTGTATGTATACATTGCAATAACTGAAAGGAAATCCTAGGCTAGGAATATTTACGCTGGTCTATCTTGAGGACATTTTCTGACCTTTCTTGAGGCTACAAGGATTTTGGAAATATTACATCAGTCACTGGTACAGTGTTACCAAAGAATGTATGATCTTGGATACTGATATAATAAGGGTAAAGCCACCAGTCTATACAATGGCTAAATCAGCAAAGCAGCTCCATTTACTTTGCCTAATGTTTCAAACAAATGCACAGTCTAAATCATACTTTCTGTTGACTACTTTCTATGGTGCCCTTTAAAAATCTCTAATAAAAAATAAACTCTGTGCATGTACTTTCTACCTCAGTTCGGTGCTTACTGTTGCATGAGAGCTGAATAGGATGCCACTTGAGATCAGAAGGACGTAATTTTCAGAAATACAAATTTTAAAATAAAAGCGGGAATGGTTACTCTCAAGAAATATATTTAAACTCTTTCTTTAGTGCTAGAAGTGTTAAGTGCATCATTTTACTACTTCATGCTATAAGACTATCAATCAATAGTTATTTACTCCAGGAACTAAATCAGAGAAAGAGAATGGAAAAAGAAACCATCTTCTAGAAAAGTTAGAGCCACGTATCATTTTAATGTTTATTCAGTAGAAATTTGAAAAAGACACATGTTAAACAAATGTCTACTAAATTCTCTCAGTTGTCTTTCCCCTTGCATGAATTAAATTAACTATTTTAAATCTCCTATGGTTTGAAGGTGATAAAAGTTTAGGATATTTTTCAGGAACATTTAGGAAAAATATGTAAGTATGAACAAAATCATTATTGCTTTTTGGAAAGGCTTTATTCGCACAGTCTTAGTATTTAGCTCTTATACGTCTTTTATGCAATGGGAGAAAAAAGGTCAAACCTTCATGTTTAATTTAGAGGTTGACTGTTTACAGTTGCTAGGCCAAGGCAACTTTAGGCCCAAGGACATGGGAAATGAATAGAATTCAAGTTGTGACACCAGAATAAAAAATGATGTGGATCCATGGAAATTCTGTTCCTGTAGAACATTTGAATTTAATTAAAATGTCAACTCCAGAGCCTCAAATCAGACGTGGCCACACACACTGCCACACACGTGTCCCACAAGAAGACCTCCCCACATACATACAAAGACACACACGCACACCCTCATGCCACAGGTACCAGGCACACATATACCACACACACACAGAAACCGATATCACAACCATGCAGACACATAAATCACAGACACAGCAGACACACATATATACTTAAGCATACACACCACACACATGCACACGTAGCCACACACACACTCACACACATATAAGCATCAGATACACACAATTTCTATATGCAATCACTTGTTAGCCTAAGATAAATAAGTGAAAGGGACTCAGAAGAATTTTCCATCATTTCATTCCTTTTTCTCCACCGTATGCATTGACAAAAATTTGTAATGGATATTTGGACTTGATATTTCCAAACTCTCCACCCATATTGCATGTTACTTAAAAGCCATGGTAAAAGCGGAGGCCTGAAATTTTCAGTGCATTTTGTAATGAAACAAAAAATGCAAAGAAACACTGTCCTATTTATACTTTAACCTTTCTGCTTATCTCTCAGGCATATACTATCTCATGATATTTTTAGAGTGATTTAGAATTTACATAGTGCTTTCACACAAACAGTTTTATGTAATCCTCACAGTGGGGTATTGAGGTAGGTATGACTACAGGTGAAGAAACTCCCCGAGGTCTCAAGACCTCAGGGAGTTTTAGGGCCTGTCAAAGGGTCATGGCTAGGAAGAAACAGCTCTACTATTCCAAACCAAGTCAAAGGTATTTGCTTTTTCTAAATGACTTCTCCTGTTCATATTTGCCCCCCTCCCCAGGGCTGCACCATGAATCAATGGATGGCATTTCTACACTTTGAACTGCTTGAAAGATCAATCCCCTTTAATTTCTGTTTTCAGTTATCACCACAAGTCCTCACTGGCACTACTTGCAGGAAAGCTCAAGTGCATAAACACAGTCATGACATCCTAGTGCCCAGTCCCACAGCTGATTCATGGTCATATTGCCCCTCTAGGTTATAGGATGATTGAAGGCCCTCTCTGAGATGCTGATCGTATGCAAGGGCATCACCAGCCTTGGAAATGGTCAGTTGTCTACTCTATCAAAGCAACCAGTAGATGAAAGAAACAGATTTCAGGGCTGCAAAAACATTTTTGCAGGTTATATAACAACTTTTACACTGTTCTCAATAGTGCCTGACACATATTGGTACTTAAAATCATTTGTTGTACACACTGAAATTAGATGACACTGCAGAAATAAGAAAACTGATTTCATTCATTTTGCTACTATGGTTTCTCCACAATGGAAGATAAGATCCTTCCTTCCTCCATTCCTTCCTTCTTTCCTTCCTTCCTTCCTTCCTTCCTTCCTCCTTTCCTTCCTTCTTTCCTTCCTTCCTTCCTTTCTTCCTTTCTTTTGCATTGACTAGCTTATTTACCTATCTTTCAGCAAGGATTTATATGCATGTGTACCTGCATTCTAAAAGTTACAAACATCAGTTCTTCTATGTGTAAATCACACCACAGCCAACCACAAAGGTCAGACCATAGCATGGGTTGTTTGGAAAAGCATTCCTTCCAGAAATGAATGACCATGCAGTAACTGATAGAAGTTCTTGCTTGACATTCACAGGCTTTCCACTAATTCTTATCATTTATCAAAATGCCAACATGAAAGTCTACTTCTCCACTTACAAATAATGAAGAATTCCCTAGCCATCACCAAATCAAAAATGAAGGAAACCAATTATCTTGCATTCATTTCCCGAGTTTCTCTGTAAACAGTCCTTTCTACTTTGGGAAGTTGGCCTCCCTTTTGCAATGGCTTTATTTAATAATCTCACTGCAGTGAAGTCACCCAAATTATAATCTTAGGCCAGCCAGTGAAATGATGCTGAGAACGTTCATATTTATAGAGTATACTTAGATCAGGGAATTTCCTTGGCATCTGATTTCTACATCCAAATATTTGTTTGAACTTTAATATTTGATAATTCATTTAAGGCAACCATGCTCAGTAAACAGAAATAGTGTAATAATAAAAATATAACATAATGTCCTATATAATGTGTAAATTTTACTATTTGGTTAACACATACACACGACAACAACAACAAAAACCCCAGATGTTCTGTTTGGAATGTTAATTTCAAATGACTCTCATGCATTATTTGTAGCTTCCTAATTGGGAATGTAGAGGTAATAAATGTTCTGAATGATGAATTATAGAAAAATGTTTAAACAATTGTCATAATAGCCATAGGATACTTAAAGTGCAAGAAACAGAAGACTGTACAATATTTTCTGTAAAATCTGTTTGAATCAGTCTGGAAGGAGAGCAGCTGTCCATGGTACTGATGGCCAGGAACAGACAAGTGTGGAGCTAAGTGGTCAATGAGTTCATGATCAGAGATCAAAATACCACCTGTTCTCAATATGTGCATTTTCCAGAGGCTAAGGATTAGTAATAGACTCAAACCCTGGAGATCTTCACGCTACTTCCCATCGAGCGTTTGACACAAACTAGCTCCAACATTTCAAAACCAAGACATAGAGAATGAATAGAATTGGTGAGCGCAAAAAGATGTGCATCTTAGATGCCAAAAGCCAACTGAAAAGTTGTATTTCTACATTTTAGTAGTCAGTTACTTCATAGTGAGTACTGTGATTGAAGACGAAAGAGTTTTAGTTTTATTTTACCACTCAGTAACTGTATAATCTTGGGAAATTCATCTGTCTCTCTGAATATGTTTCTTTACCTGTAAAATGGGATAATAATGAGTATCTCTTGTGGTTTACTTTTATTGTCTCTCTCTACTAACCAAAATGAAAGCCATCTGAGGTAGGGACTTATCTGTTTTGTTCACTAATCTATCCAAGCAGTTAGACTAGTTTTTCAGAACACTGAAGGTGTTCAATAAATATTTGCTGAATAAATGAATCAGGGAGAAGGAATTTCTTCAGTTTGGAGCTAAAAATGCCCTTGGATGTCTCTAGATGCTAAGGGAGACATATGGTGAAAAGGCAGCTGGATAAGAAACAAACAGGAAAATAAAACTGAAAAAGATGAGAATTTAAGAGAAATGTTAAGATGGATAAAGCAAAATTGGACAAAACTAACTGGTATCTGAGGTGCTACTAAGGAGATTATATTCTAGGAGATACAGCTCTCTACCCCAGACTATTAATTTTGAGAAGGGGCACTTGTTAAAAAACTGTAATACCTGACACTTATACTCTGCATTACAACAGGCACTTTGAATCATTTGGAACATTTCTATGACTCTGTCAGGGAGTCATGCTTAGGCACCTGGAGTAAAGACTTATTGAGAATTTGGCTTTCAGAGAAAGAAATATTAATCTGGCATTGAAGGCCCTCTTTTAACTTGCTATCCCAAAACCTTATCTTCTGGGATTTCTCAGTGTGATCCTGCCCTCTATTTTTCATGCAGTCCAGGACAGCCATGGCTTATTCTTGCCTCTGCGGTCTATTCATAATAATTTTTGCTACCAAAAAGAATGGTCTTTTTCTTTTCACCTAATCAAACGCTACACATTTTTGAGGTACACTCAAATATCAGTAACTCTTATGACTATACTTCTAACTATTCCTCACTTCATTAATGTCTTCTATTAATAAGCTTTTATATCATTTAATGTTCTACTATTCACTTTGTCATTTAAACATAAACTCTTCAACATTATTTCGTTGTTTTCCTTTGCCTAAGTGTTCTATTACCATTTGAAGATGAAGATATTTCTTATATTTCTATTATATACTTCAAAATGCCAGGTATATTTCTTTAGTGTATTGTGGGTATCAAATGAATGTCAACTTGAGATAAAGTGATTGCTTGACTCTCTCCTCATGTACACTCACCTAGAAGAACCATGAACTATTAAGTCTTCCTGTACACAGGGGTTATTTCATGTTCTGGTTAGTTGGGGGCTCAGGGTAGGGTACATGAGCAAAAGGCAAGTGGGGGTTTCACTGGTGCATTTGAACATCATAGGTCACAGTTAGGGGAGGCAAGAGGGGAATCTGTCACAGGGGTCAGCCTTACCACACTGGTGCACCTGGTCACCTGGGCAGGTGCTCAGAACCTGCTTGTTGGGATGTCAAGGCAGTAGGAACATATGAAGTTGTAAATCTTATACAACACAGGTGAAGAAACCGAAGTTAAGACATTTGGTCAGGGCCAAATAACTAACAGGTGATGACACCACAATTTGAACTCAGGCAGGCTGACTTCAAAGTCCTCAACTATTAGGCTAGCCCACCTCCCAAGAGATGATACTAGAAGAATAACAGGAAACTTCTTGTGACTGCTGTGCTTTCCAGATAGACTAAGTGGCTCCATCTTATCCACTGTCAGGCAACAGGCCCACTTACACTAAGATGTATCTGAATGAAACACCAATAAAAATGCCAAGAGAGGCCAAAGACATGATGATGAATGGCATTTACTGATTAGAAGTGAGGAGTTTTCTCATTCTCTGGCAAAACCTTTCAGAGCAAAATTCACCGTTCCATCAACAAAAAGGTTAGGAGCAGATGAAGACAAAGAAATGGGTGGTAAGGAAAAAAAACAACAGGAAATTAAAAGGCAAGAGAGAGGATTTAGGAGAAAATGTGCTAAAGAGTAAAGGCAGTGACCAAAAACAATGGCAGTGAGGGAATGCGATGAATGTGATGAAGGCAAAAGGAAAGAAACAGCAGCTAAAACGGGGGCAGTTCTCCAAGACTCCAGCTGTGTCAAGCTCTCCTGAGGGTATCACAGAGCCAAAAGGGGTGAGTTCCTGTCAACAGGACAATAGTTAACAGTCCAGCAGGGCAGCCTAGTAGAATTCTGTGATAAATTTAGAAATGTTCAGTGTTTGCACTACCCATTATGTGGCACTACCACAGGTGGTTACTGAACACTTGAATTGTGGCCAGTGCAAACGAAGAGGTGAAGTTTTAATTTTATTTAAGTTTAATTAATTTAAATATAAATAACCACATGTGGCTAGTGATTGCTGTGTTATTTATGGGCTAGTTATTTGGCCCATAGCAAAGTCCTAGGACTTTCAGGTGACAAAAGAACTCTAGGGACTTCTCTGAAAAGCACATTTTATAACCCCCCTTACTCCTCACTCTTTCTAGAGATGTCAGTGCCGCAGAAAAATACATGAACATTCAAAGCTTAATCCTGAGTAATCAAAAAAAGGCTACAATGTATTTCATTTGGTGAAATACACTTGCTAAGTGCTATGAGCTGAATTATGTACCCAACCCCATTCATGTGTTGAAACCCTAATCCCCCAGGATGTCAGAATGTGACTGTTTTGGAGACAGTCTTTAAAGCGGTGATTAAGTTAAATGAGTCTGTTGGGTTGGGCCTTAATCCAAGCTGACTGGTGTCTTTATAAAAAGAGGAGATTAGGACACACAGAAGACACCAGGGATGTGCTCGAACAGAGAAAAGGCCATGTGAGGACCCAGAGGGAAGGTGGCCATCTGCAAGCCAAAGAGAGAGGCCTCAGAAGAAACCAAGCCTGCTGACACCTTGATCTTGGACTTCTAGCCTCCAAAACTGTGAGAAAATAAATTTCTGTTGTTTAAGCCACCCAGTTTTTGGTATTTTGTTATGGTGGCCACAGCAAAATATTACATTTTACATATTACACCAAGGCAGTTAAAAACGAGTGTAATACATTTTTTAAAATTCCATGAGATTTAAGTCAAAACTTTTAGGATCTAAAGGTTTAACCTTTGTTTTTTTATACCATCTTATTTCTTGACCGATCCCTCAAAGCTGAGAACTCACAATCAAAACCAATGCATAAGGCTCAGAATTGTGTAGCGAAACATTCAAAGGAGGAAACAAATTATAAACTATACTTATCCGCTGTTAAGGAGTATTTTATATGCTGTTCAATTTAAATTCTAAAAGCTATATTAATGACAGTTAAATGACAGTTAAATGTGACTCTTCCACGCAAGATTGAAGGGAGATTTCTGATTGCTGGTCCCTGGTTTGGTGCTATGAAGGTCAGCATTCTCAAGTAGGGAATTTGAATTAGTGTCTGGGTGTGACAAGAGCTGCATAAATTACCTATTGCAATGGCAAGCTCTTTCAATGATCCCTGCTGGCAGATATGGTGAGTGTGGGGAGGAGAAAAGGAATCTCTCTCTCTCTCTCTCTCTCTCTCTCTCTTTCCACTTTTTCTTGTCAACAAAGTATGTTTGTCATGTTTTATTCCATGCTTTTTTTTTGAGATGAGTGTTGTCTTCATAAATATTTTATTTTTTGTGATATGCTCCAATTCATCACATGATTGCTAGGCATGGTCGGACCTGTAATAGTACTTTGAAACTTGCAGGTATCAAGGCATTATGACAAGATACGCTGTTCTGCTGAACAGAAGCTCCAGAGGCAGGCCTAAAGCTACACCTTTTAACAGAAATTTTCTATCAGTTGGAATAAATGCTGCATATTTGGCAGCAAATATATAAATTCATTTGTAGAGACTCAGAGATCTTAACAAAAAGCTGTTTCCCCCCTTCTAACACATTAACTGATAATACATCTCCAATTACAGGGATCTTTTTCAAGAAAAACCTCATTTGGAATCAATGTTAAAACTGGCTCTTCTCCAAGGTGAAATCATGAAGTTGGCAAAATCAGTTTTTCCTGGTCCCGCACGTCTCCTGTGTTATTGTTCACAGTGTGGGACCAGTTCATTTGGGTAGCCCCCCAGTGCTTCGAACCTTCAGTTGCTCTTTCTTGCATTAAGATTTATTTATAAGATATTTTATTCCCTCTAGGCTCTAAGGATTTCTAGTTAATACACAACCCTTGCTCATATATTAATGGGTTAGGTTGGACTTTCAAATTTCTAGGCATCATCTTTGTTATCACACTTTTCTGCTAACAGTGTTGCAGATTAAATAAGAGATATGGATGGAGATCATCTGACTCCATGGTAGATGCAGGGGGGAGCAATATTCCCTCCCAGATGGAGCTGCTGTTTCCTCTGAAATTTTATTTCTTATAAAGCTTTCTACTCTTCCTACCTTTGTGAAGGCTTTGCTTCAATCAGTAGGTACTTCATATGGGGAACTGGTCATTGGACACGAAGGCTCCTACTTTGCGGTAGAAAGGGTAGCTATACCCATGCTGAAATATGAGCTTTTCGGGCACTATTTTGTAACTCTGGTCTGTCCTTCAGAACCAGTAGAAATATCTGAACCAAATAGACCTGATCTTAATTTTCAGAATGGGAATCAAAAATGTATTGAATAATGGGGTCATTCAAAACATCTGTATCAATCAGGATAGGCTAAGGTATGCTTCCATAATAAGCAACCCCAAATCCTAATGACCTAATGACTATAATGAAGCTTATTTGTCTCTTCTGTCTATATTCATCACAGATGGGCTAAGAGCTGCACTTCAGATCTTTCCCTCCCAGGATCTAGGCTGAGAAAGCAGTCATGTATCAAATGTTGTCAACCACCATGCCAGAGGAAAAAGAGAGCTCTGGAAGGTCTCACACCAGCAATTCAATGTTTAGCCCAGAAGTGACATATGTTACTTCTGCTCACAACTCACCGGGCAGAATTAATCACAGGGCTCACCCAGCCACAGGGGCCTCGGAAATGCCATTCCCATTTTCTTGTGTCTGAAAGAGAGAAAAGCGACATATTTGGCCAATAGCATGAATGACAACCACAGTACTTGAAAGGACTCTTTTACCTTGAAAATTTGTAAGGACAAAACATGAACGAAAATTAACTAGATGTGTATTGTGAAGATGTGTATAAAGGACTGTATTCATGTTATTAAACAGTCAAGTTAGTCATGAACAAATGCATAGTAAATTATAAATAACTCTAACAGGTAGCGACCAGAGAAGCATCTCTTCTCTAGGCCTGGTTTAGATAATCTTGTTTTGTTGTCCTACTTTGGTATTCTGGGCTACTCTATGTCCAACTGTCAGCTTTTATCAGAGCTGATATATTCATTACAAAGTGTTCCCAGTTTTTACCTCCAAATGGAAAACTTTCATTTTTAATGCATAGAAACTTTCGGCCGTAATTATGTAGATTTCATTAAGTGAATTTGCGTTGCTATGGTTATTTTCCTTTTCACTTTATACAATAAAAGTCTGTGAGTCATAGGAAATGTAGGGGGCTCCTCAATATGAATATGTTTTGCAGTGTATCCCCCATCTGTGAATATCTTCTGCAGAAGAAGTTATAAATACCTCAGACTGAGCCCTACGAAATTGCCACTTTTGAGGGTCAAACAGTTGAACACTGTCAATATTGTATGTTTCAACCTAATGAATACCTCTATGGTTTTGGATTAGAAAAATCTTTTCATGGATGAATATCGCTTTTGGAGTCTTTCCCATTTAGTTATAATCCCTGGTATAAGTCAATAGTGTGGATTTTGAATTCAAATTGTTCTGTCCTTTTGTCAAGATTCTCCTTTTCTTAGTTACAGGGCCTTATGTAGACTCTCTGGCCTTTAGTTGCCTTGTGGCCATAAAAATAATACCAAACTAGAAAAAAATACCAACCTCATGGGGACGTTGTGTGGACAGAATGTGACTGTGTGTGTAACACCTGTAGTACTGCCCCTGGCAGCTATCAGATGCTCCCATACAGTAGTTTTATACATTCTTTCTTTTCACTTACAATTACTGCTGACTGCCACACAACCACATTAAAAAATGCCTGTCTCTAATTCTGCCTAGCTAGAGTTTTCCTGATCACCTTTTCCATGTCCTCTGTGTGTGTATGCAAGTGTACTTTCTCCTACCAGAATGGTCCCCTCCATTCAAGGAGAGTAGATGCACAGACATGCCCTCCGAGGCTTCCTCACAGCCACCCACAGACACCACAGTAAGCACCTCTGAGTTCATCCAGAGGAGGGAAGAACCTAGAAGAGGGACTAAGGAGAAATATAGGAACTCTTGCATTTTCACGGTAACACGAGGCTAACCAGGAGAGACTGGGCAAAGACAAATAGAGGTGCAAGGTCACATCAGAATAAAGTGTAGCCTAATTTTCCATGCTCGTGTTTGCGTACTCTTCCTTCTGATCCCTCTTTTGAAGGTCCTGAGTCAGGAATGAGCTAAAGGAGTTCCTCAACCCCTCTGTTTCTCTTCCATAAGCCACCACTTGCATAGAATGAGTCCATTAATGAGCAGATGAGAGAACCAGTGTGGATTGCTGATCACCAGGAGTATCTAGTATCTGGATATCCCTATTCATTCCTCCCTCCCATCACCAAATACACATTTGGTAAGAGTCCAGTGTTCTTACAAATAACGTTCATTCCTATATATATAGGCATGTAACAAACTGAGAAAGAACTCTAAGAGAATTTGAAATTAATATTAATAGTAAGAAAACATTAGGACAATTTGATTTGCTCTACTTTAAAAGCTGACTTGAGACAATGCACAGAGGTGGTGGAATATCCGTTCTAATTTTGTCTATCCTAATGATCTTTGTTCAAAATAAAAACTTGTAGCCACATGATTTGAGATAAATAGGATGTAGCTTCAGGACCTATTTTTTTTAATTTAATTTAATTTATTAAATTTTATACAACAGGTTCTTTTTTTTTTAATACAGCAGGTTCTTATTAGTTATCTATTTTATACATATCAGTGTATATATGTCAATCCCAATCTCCCAAATTTAAGACATTGCATTTCATATTTAGAAACATATAACACACAGAGGTGGAATTATTTTTAAATTCCCAAATCTATCAAGATTATTTACAAATCCTTATATCAATTTATTTTCATTTAGTTAATTCCTGTCTCAAAGAAGTTATATGTGCTATGTGAATAAGGTCTCAGTCTTTAAAACCCCTTCTGAGGTTGGAAAGGGTTTGACCTATAATTCTGCATGTATCTAAGTCATCTTTCTAACTCTGTTAGAAACAGAGTTAACTAAAAGTCAGTAATCTTACAGACTGTATCATGAATATTTATGAGAATTTTTCAACATTTCATAAACATAGAGTGTCATGGAAAATTAACATTCAATAGAAATTGATCAGTGCTATAGAAGTTGATGATAAAATTTGCTTTACGCATAAGAACCAGCTGTGCCTTTGTACACTCAGAGTCACTAAGATGCCTCTCTACTACTACTACCTGGGCTGGGCTTCTTGGCTCTGCACTACCAGTCAGGCTGGGGGCCGTTCCCAGGGGTGTGTAAGCCCCTGTGTAATCAACACTCCATTGTGTTGTGGTGAAGCCTATCCTCCCACCAGGAAGAGGCTAGAGTGGATATAAATAATTGAATGCTAAACCCTAGAAGCCAGTCTTGGGATAGTAACACTGCCAGCACAGTGAGCTTCATCATAAGAGAGAATATATCACAAGCTATATCCTTTTTCAGGATTCCTCCACTGAAGCATACTGATGGAGTCAGATGGGTCACGGGATCCTCTCTCCTGCTCATTCAGTAAGAGGCATTGTCTCTCTGCCAGTTTCCCTGTGGGAGCCCAATCAATATTAATTGAATGAATGAATGAACTGACATGAAGTATGGGATGGGTGATACCGAAAGACTTGCCTTGCAATGGTCATATGGCCCTACTGGCACACAAATAATAGAATTTCTGGAGGTTATTACTTTCCCTAGCTGGTGGCCAAGACAATGGCTTTGCAACTGACGGTGTTCCTCTATGTGAGAAGATGACAGTATGTTCTCTGCCAATGTTTGTTCTGTTTTGGTGTTGAACAGAGCTACAAAATTGGCTCATTCACACTGCATTTTGGGTAGAAAAGTTAAGAGAATGGCAGGAACATTCTGCCATTTAGTTGTAAACTTTCAAGAACTATCTAAGAATCTGGATTATTAAACAGTGATCTTTTTAGTGTCTTGCCTCTATTGTACCATTCCAAAGCATTCAATTCCATTTTCAAAAGCAACAATTGTACTTATTTTTTATTCATATTTTGTTGTATTGTATACTATTTGTTTTAATTTCTTCATTACAATAATAAGTATAATCAGCATAAATAAATTTGGGAAATGAATATAACTAACTCTTGGTCAATAACAACAGCAGAAACTCAATAGATGAGAACAGATGTTCTCAGATGCTTATACGCATATTAGCGATTAGCTGAAATCACTTCAGAGTGCTCAGTCAGTATGTTTTGCAGAGGGAACAAGACGGTGTATCAATCTAGCTAGTCAGTTGAATAGAGGCGGATTAAGACAGTTTCCCCTGTACGGCTGTCCCAGTGTCCACAGTGACTCTCACACCTCTTGTATCCACTTGGTATTTCTTTCTAACTCTTTGGTCACTTTGTACCTCTCTGCCTCTTTAACTATAGAGCCTGGTATATAATAATTGCTAAATAAATAAATAATGGATGTTGGCAACCAACTAATTATAAGCTGTCAATTATGATCCTTGGATACTTGATGGTTCTATGATTTTTCTTCCTCACTATTGCCACACCTGAAGCTCTTTGGATTGTTTAGTGCAGCAGTATATTAGGAATGTAATTAAAGTTCATCTGTGACATATGGGTGCACTGCTTTGGTGCTTATAACCCTAGGTGACACGGAACTTTTAAGAATTGGTGGCATTAGAAGTTGCATTTCTCTTGGTTAAATAAGCCAAGTCCTCTAGCTTTTCTTCCTGGGCTTAATTTTCTGTCCTCTCATCATGCTTCTAAAGGCAAACTGTGATTTAAGTTATAAAGCCCAGGAATAAATACAACATCTGAAAGAATGCCAGACTAATTCTGAGAATAACTAAAATGACCTCTTTATGCTTATTGACAAGATTGCTCACATATTTCAGTCAGTATTACATTTGTTTGGTTTTATATGTGTTGCTTCAACTGCCATGTTAAACAAATCTAAGTGACGGTGCATTCAATATGCAACTGTATTTTTTAAATGCATTAAGTGGGGTTAATTCTAACCTGCCTGAGGATGGAAACTTGGTCAAGAGCCCTGACTTTGTACTCTTTCTAAAGTAATGGACAGCTCTAGAGTCACCTGAAGTCCCCAAACAATATTAATTCAAAAGTTACAACATCCAGTCTGAGTTATTATTTAAATCACTAAACTCAATTTAGCATTAAACTGGAAATATTTTCCCCTTCTTTAGCTTGGAGCTGCTTGAGCCTGGAAGCCTGCAATGTAGAGGGAGGGACAGGATGGAATTTTCTCCATTTTTCCACACATTGGGCTTCTTCTTCCCTCACTCTCACTTACTAGCCAATTCGTGACCCTTCTATGGGGAGAAAGATGAGTGGTGAATAGAAAAGGTCTTATTCACATTGTTACTGTTGTAAGCCTCATGTTCTCTGAGCCTGGCTGATGAGAAAAGCCAGCTCTTTGTGCCAGAAGATGTTTTCATGGTCTCTTCAGAGGTTCTGTGATCGACCTCTCTGATGGCACTTTTTTTTTTTTTTTGCGGTACGCGGGCCTCTCACCGCTGTGGCCTCTCCCGTTGCGGAGCACAGGCTCCGGACGCGCATGCTCAGCGGCCATGGCCCACGGGCCCAGTCGCTCCGTGGCACGTGGGATCTTCCCGGACCAGGGGCACGAACCCATGTCCCCTGCATCAGCAGGTGGACTCTCAACCACTGCGCCACCAGGGAAGCCCTCTCTGATGGCATTTTTTACCACGTGGTAGTTGCAGCTCTTTTCCAGGCTGTCAGTTGCAACTACTCTTTTTTTTGTTATTTAATAAATTTATTTATCTACTTTTGGCTGCACTGGGTCTTCGTTGCTGCACGTGGGCTTTTTCTAGTTGCAGCGAGTGGAGGCTACTCTTCGTTGCGATGCCTGGGCTTCTCGTTGCAGTGGCTTCTCTTGCTGCAGAGCATGGGCTCTAGGCACATGGGCATCATTAGTTGTGGTGCGTATGCTCAGTAGTTGTGGCTCATGGGTTCTAGAGGCACAGGCTCAGTAGTTGTGGTGCATGGGCCCAGTTGCTCCACGGCATGTGGGATCTTCCGGGACCAGGGCTCGAAACCATGACCCCTGCATTGGCAGGTGGATTCTTAACCACTGCGCCACTAGGGAAGTCCAGTTCCAACTACTCTTACAGCCCCTAAGAATTCTGAATTCACCTCCAGTTTGTTACTGGGAATATCCCTCTGTGTGGCCCTTTTGGACAGGACATAAGATGACCCCACATTAATTCTGTCTCCTATATGACTCATATATGATCCACAGGAAACACTCACATATCTGTTGGCTCAGAAAACTCTGGAAGTTCAGGCTGCTCCTGATGCTGACACCGGGATACCTTAACTTTCTCAGGCATTAGTCTTTGTGTATCCCACCTCCACACACACTTCAAAATTCTCCAAGTCATTCCATAAGAGCCTTTTCCACAAAGCTTGAGATGATGGGGCTAGAACTCACTCCCTCTTGTAGGGAACAGAGTGGCAACAGCTCTTTCAAAGAAATGTCATCACCAAATTTTCTCCCCTTTTCATGTACTTTATTTATGGCTCTCATTTGGTTGAGGGTTCTGTAAGTCGTAGTAGTTCTTCATAATTTCCTTTGTAAATTCTGCAGATGCGAGTTTGTTTCTCACTCACTCTGGTTTTCTATTGGCACTTGACTCAAAACTGAGACAGAAGGAGTCCCATCCTAACATCCTGTTAAATAATCATTGCTCTACCAGTCTCCTGGTTCAGATCAAAGCTGATTAACCCCTATAAACAAATGAAGAAATGGAGGCAAAAAAGTGCATAAGAAATATATGGCCTAAACAGTCCTCTAATAGTCAATTTTACTTGATTCATACAATATTCCTCCTATAAAAATCCCACCAGTCTTTGAATGATCACTGAAACTGGCATAGAGGAAGTATTAGTTGTTGTCACAAATGCAAAATGTAGCTCCAAAGAGAGTCACACTAAAGGTTAGAGGTGACCCTTGGTCAGAGATTCTTGTGCCCTCAAGTGCTGGAATCACCTTCTGGGTGGTTACACTCTTCTTGGCTTGATTCCTCACCCAGAAACCTGGGAATCCTTTCTTCACCAGGAAGCCCAACAGTTTGGCACATCAATTCTCTCCTTTTCCTCTGGAATTACACCCAGAAACTTACACATAAGAATTTTGGCACAAGGTAAGAAAAGAGCCTTATTAAGAGAAAGGAAAAGCAACGCAAATCAAATATTCAGCCATAGAAAGCTCACAGCTGTCCCCAATCCTACAATACTCAAAACAGAAGTCCCCAAATGTCATTTTCAATTTTTGGATAAAAGACTTTTTCCTACTGGGACCTCCTGTCACCTCTGCTGTGCTCTGTTGGCATGAGCTGCTGCCATGTGCTATGTTATTTGCCTCCTGTTGGCAAAATTGTTCCCACATGGTCTACCCCTGCCCCCACACACGTGCCCCTAGAAGGATGATCTGGCCCACTCACCTTCCTCTTCCGGAGCCTGATCTCATGCTGAAGTAATTATTGGCCTGCTCCTCTGGATCCAGTGACCTTTATTGTGCACCTGTTCTGGGGAGGGCATTGAACTAGACAGGACTTTTCTGGCTGCAAATGATAGAATGTCAATTTGAACTAGCTACGTATGAGGGTGAATTTACTGGCCCAGGATCCAGGTTAGGTAGGGGTATAACTAATGACACAGGAGCCAGGGACCTGTTCCACCAGGACTCCATCCCTCTGCCCCTTATCCCTGTCTCTCAGGCTTCATTCCCTTCATCAGCACACTTTCTTCTTCCATGTACTGGGAGATAGAGTTGGTGCCAGGATCACACCCTCACAGATTTCCAGAGAAGAAGAGCCCCCCTCCTCTCTCAATTCTAGGGGTGAACAGAAAGATCTGGATAAGAATTTTGGCCCACAAAGTAAGAGCTCATCTCCTGGACCAATCACTGAGGCCTGGGAGGCAGGATCAGGGCAGCTCCTGCTGTGAGAAAGAGAGAAGATGTGGGGCAGTGCTTTCAGGGTGATGGAGATGAGCCAGGTGTTTCAAACAACAGAGGTCCACCAAAGGAATGATGCCAGCATGACATTAATGAGAGGGAAACCTAACATTCTACTGACTTTGGCAGTAATTACAAGCAACACTTGTTTACCAGACTTCTGCTTTTACACCATGATGCTAAGAGAAAGAACTCTTCCCTTGAGGCCATCTGTCACCTGGATAGTAGGGGGCAATGCCCAAAGTAAAGAAAAATTGTATCATTCCCTTACTAAATCTGGACTTGGTTCTGCTCACCCATCTACTCACGCCAAGTTGGGGTGAAGGAAAGTACAGCACTTATTGCAGGTGCCAAGCGCAAGGAGGATGGGTAGCTCATGCTCAAAAGACCCAAACTCCCTGATGACTTTCAGGGAAGGCTTTTTAAAGGGAGGGTGAGAGAGGAGACTGTAAGTGTGTGTGATCAGCGCACACAGTTCAGATTCGTTGGCATCAAGGTGAAGTTTCGAACGTCACCAGTCTTCTGGTTTCAACCAGTCTGGGGGCGGGGGTCTACATGTTTGCAGTCAGCAGTTTTCTTCTGGTGGGGGTCTGCTTCCTATAAAAATAACGTAGGAATGTGTGTGAGACCTTTATCTATAACTTTCAGGGAACTGGGAGTTAGGTGAATCTGCAATGTGGCTGGTTTATTGTCTAAATTGTTACCAGTTTCCCAGCCCAATAGCTATTCTTTGTTTTTATATCTTCACATTTCCTAATCATTGACTCTTTTTTTTTTTTTGGCGGTATGCGGGCCTCTCACTGTTGTGGCCTCTCCCGTTGCGGAGCACAGGCTCCAGACGCGCAGGTTCAGTGGCCATGGCTCATGGGCCCAGCCGCTCCATGGCATGTGGGATCTTCCCGGACCAGGGCACGAACCCGTGTCCCCTGCATCGGCAGGTGGACTCTCAACCACTGCGCCACCAGGGAAGCCCTCATTGACTCTTGAGCCAGCCTTTTGAGACTCAGGGGAGACCTGGGGGACTAAAGCAAAAGTCTTTTACTTCAAGGGACAGGGACACAGGAGCTTGTATACAGCTTCAATTCAGAACTCCTCATGTCTTCACTTGGAAAGAGTGAGGAAAGTTAGGTAAAGAGTTATAGTTCAACTCAAAGCATTTCTGGGATCTCAATATTCTGCTAATACTCAATTTTATTTGATTTATCATATGTACACTCTATAAAAATCCTGCTAACCTTGGAAGAGTCCTTGAAAATGGCATAGAGAAAAAACTAGTTGTTGACAGAAATTGAAAATATAGATCTTCACGAAGCTATGTTAAATATTAGAGGTGGCTCTGTGTCAGGGTTACTCTGCTACATTAGTTCTCATGTCTTCTATGTGGAGAGTTTAGATCTTGCTTTGGTCCTGGACTCTGGGCACCCCCTTCTCTGGCATCAGGACAAGTGGGGACTCCCCTAAGAGCATGGTCTGGTTTAATCAGAGGGTTCCAAGCCTCTGATGTGTGTACCTTGATGGGCTTGTGACATATTATATAATTGGAGCAAATTATATTAATAGAATTCTAATTGTATCTAATTTCATGTTTACAATTTAAAAAATTAAACATGATTTCCCTAGGAAAAATGTCATTTTTATTATCAGTTGTAAATTACACAATTAAAGCATTCAACTGTTTCCTCCTGGAATTCATTTTCTTCTTCCTGGGGTATATCCTCTAGTAATTCTTAGGAAAAGATTTATGAGGAATATGCTTTCTGAGGACATGTCTGAAAATGTTTTACTCTGCCCTCATATTTGAGTGACAGTTTCATTGTATATAAAGGTAGAGACTCAAGGCTACTTCCCCTTAGCTCTTTGAAGATGTTCCAATACTATGTCCAATGCTGCTGCTGCTGACTATGGTGTCAATATGATTCTAATGTTTTGGTAGGTATTCTGATTTTTTTCTCTGTGCTAGCTTTTAGGATTTTCATTTAGACTTGACATAACTTTGAAATGTCTAGAGTTGGGTTTTGTCAGCATTGTTGCTATTGTTGTTATATTTTTTTCCCTGGTAGGCCCTTTCAATTTTAAGACTTAAGTCTTTCTTCAGGTCTAGAAATTTTTGGCTTTTATGTCACTAAATATTGTTTCCTTGCATTCTCCATATCCTCTCAATTTGGACTCCCTAATGGATTGATGTTGATTTCCAGACCTGTTCTTCATGTTTGTTGGTTTGTTTTTAACTTTTCTTTTGTGCTTTTTTCCCCCCATTTTTGATACATTCTGGGATAATTCCTTGATGCATTCTTTCAGATCACTAATTTGTTCTTCAATTGTGTTTATTCTGTTATTCAGCCCACTTTTGAGATTTTTTTATTTCAAAAGGTTTATTTATTGTGTTTCCATATCTAATTGGTTCTTTTTCATAATCATTCATCCTAGTTTTTTGAAGACAATATTTTTCTTTATTTTCCAGATGATATAAAAATAAGCTTATGTTACAGTCCTGCACTACTTCCACTAGGGTAAATTCTTTCATATGTCTAGTTTCTAGTTTTTTTGAGAAAAGTCACCCTTTTAAAGTGTTTGTGTTCCTCAAACTTTGAGAATATTTGCATCTTTCTTATGAATTTTTTTATTGGTAGCTGAGCTTCTTTATTGAACTTTCTAACTCTCTTTGCACAGCCCGGTGAGAGAGAGGCTTGCTTTATTTTCAGTGAGAGTGATGGAGGAATGAGCCAGGGCACTAGGTGAGGTAGAGACATACCTGATTCCTCTGGGATGCTGTAGACACTTGGGAGAACTGCCTTGTCACTCTATCCCCAGCTCCTACGGCTCTTGGGTGAAAACAGATATGCCGTGTGTGTGTGTGTGTGTGTGTGTGTGTGTGTGTGTGTGTGCGTGTGTGCGTGTAGGGGGTCAATGTGTATGGCTGCTGCCACGCTGGTACCCTTGCTAATTGCCCCGGGTCTCCTTCCTGTCCTTTACCTCTAACCACTTCTAGCAATGGAGTTCCTTCGCTACTCCCATACATGTTCTAAGAAGTGATTTTCCAATTTCGTCTTAAACCACGTGCTTTCCACTTTTCATTGGTTCCTTGTCAAGTAAAATTTCTCAATTTTTATGTATTTTTAATCATTTTTATGGATTTTACATGGGAGCAGTACTCATTCTACATTCGGCCACTTTGAAATCAGAACTATATTCTTTTTCTTTATAAGCAACAATTTCTTGAGCATCAAACACAGCTAGTCATGAGGATTACAATAGTACCCCAAAAGGCTCTTTGCCTCTCCTCATAAAACTTATTTTTCTGCCACTTTAGTGCAAAAATCGAATCTAAAAGCAAAAAGAGAAAAATGATTCAGTTTAGGGAACATTTAGTAATCAGCTCAAAAGGTCAGATCAATTCTATCAAGCCAAGTAAGGTGTCAAGAAAATAGACAAGACATGAGATATGGGCAAGAAAAATGCTCTCTGGCCCTCCAGGGTTTTGTAATCCTCTGTGTTTAGAGTGACAATATGTCCCAATTTGCCTGAGATGGTCCAGTTTATGCCAGTTGCTCTGGTGTAATCGTTAACAGCATCCCTTTCACTCTCAAAGGTGTCCTGGTTTGGACTATAAATCATATGCTCACCTTATTAAGATATTCTGTGAAGAAAATCAACAAATGAATATCTCTTGTTGGTGATAATATTTGGAACAATTGTGGGTGTAGAGAGCAGGAGCAGCCAGTCACCATTCATTCATTCATTCATTCATTTCTTCACTCATTCAACAAAGTTCACTGAGGTTCTACCCCATGCCAGGCACTGTGCTAAGTGCTGTTTATGCAGTAATGAGTAGCACAGATACACTCATGGACCTTTCCCTGAATAACGATTGGCACAAACTAAACATGCATTATGTGATCTCTCAATATTTTTTCCTAGTTCAAGAACTTGATAAAACATTGTAAACTCCCTGCTTACTCAATCATACTCTGACAGCTAAGTATTAAGTCAGCACATCAAAAGCACACCCTTGTTTGAAAGGAAAGATGAAATACTCGTCTACTCAACAAGAACAAAGCAGGGGGCTGTGCAGTTCATAATGGATTTGAAGTCACTGGATGGCCAGTTTGGATAATTAAGCAAACAAAACACACCGCTGGAAAAATTATCTAGATGAACGATTAGCATGGTTTTGAATTCAAAGGATAATTTCACCACCCCCTTCTTCACTTAGGCACCGAGATAATGTGTATAACAGATTGATCACCCGCAATTTTCTGCTCATTATACTCAATCCCTTCTCATCAAATTCCCCACTCCCTGCACAAAAGCAAAAGCAAAACGCAAGTTGCAACCCGCAGCCACTGTTACTCTTATTTTTTTAAATGCAATTCCTTTGAAGAGTTTGAATACTGAGTATACCTTTTGTTATTTCATTTAGACAAAAATTTGCAAGGAATTTTCCTCTCATTTTCCAGATATCAGTGTTCCTAAGAAAGGCTCTCATTGTAAACCCCAGGGGAACTTCGAAAATGTCAGGAGCTTCTTAAATGGTGTGAAACCCACTTACAGCTTATTTCTTATAAGCTTTGATGTGGAAATAGCAGAATGCTTATTTTAAAAAAAAATCCAGTGGCAATAGGAATGCACTGTTTGTGATATTATCCATAGTCAATTAACCCCTGGGGAGAGGATGGTGAGGAAGCCTCTAGAAGGCTGGGGGTCCATCCCTTGTGGTGATTTTTCTCCTCCATGGATTACAGCCCTGGTCTTGGTCCCAGATTTTGCACAGATATGACTACAAAGGAGAAGGACAGGTGAGTGGAGAAGACTCAATGCAAATCTATCTTTATTTCTAGAAAAAGAACTCAAAATCAATGGTGGCCAAAAAGACTATCAAACGAAATGTAAAAGTCTTGGTAATATCTATATGTAGATATTAAATACAGCACATGTGCTCGGATGTTTGCACACATAATTATTAAATCCTAAGCTTCTTTCTCTTTAAACCAGCTTCTCTTCCTTTATCACTTTTTTTAGTTAAGGGTATTGTGATTTACTTTTAGTCACCAAAGCAGAAAACTAGTCAATCACAAGTCTTCCCTCACCCTCCATAGCCAGTCTTCTTCAGATCTTTCAATCTAACCCCTCCAGGTCTCTGTCTCCCTTTCTCCCGTTGCCCTGCACCTGCCTTACCTAGCACAGTGACATCTTTCGGGCCATGGTGACAGTTTTCCTTAAGATCTCCCAGCTTCACTTCCAGCCTCTTCTGCTACAGGGATATTCTTAAAATTCTAGTCAGATCCTGTTTCTCTCTTGGCTGAGAAATCTTCAGCAGTACCCTTAGCATAGAAAGTAACAATCTAGACCCAAGCACCCTTCCCAGCCTCATCCCTGCCTGTCTCTGGGCCTGCCCCATACCCAGGGCATACTGAAGTATCTGCGTCTCAGACACATTGACTCCTTTAAGGTCTCCATGGCTTTGTACACTTTCTCATAAATCCAGAAAATGCTCTTGCCACTTCTCTACCTAGCAAACTCCTACGCATCTGTCATGGCCCTGCTCAGTCCACTCTCTTCTATGAAATCATCACTGAGTTTCTGTGACAGAGTTCATCACTTGCTTTTTTGCATCCATAACTCTTATAGTTAATTCCATTACAGTGGGCATTACATACTACCATAATTATTTGTCTTTTCCAGAAGACAGTGGGAATCATACTCTTTTTTATTTTACCAGCCCCTTGCAGTGTTTGGCAAACGGTGTGCTCCTTAAATATTCATTGAGTAATTAATTATTAAACATTTCTTTGCTAAATAATACAATTCATGAGAATTAATAAAACTTTTGTCTATAAACTATTGCAAGGAGATATCTTTATTTTTTTTACTTCTGCCATGCTGGAATATGTTTGTATGTGTGCAGATGATTTGTGTGAGTTTCCCCACTGCCTCATGGCATTGAATAACAGAGCAGTCAGGATGCTCTGATAATGCCTGCAGAGCCAGGACAGGGTCTTTTCGAGAATGAGGGTGAGAAGAGCATCGGAGCTAGGGCAGGGCAGAGCCCCTCACCAAGGCCTACCCAAGTCAAGGTCAGGGTGTTCTAGGAGGTGACAGCACTACTCCTGGTGACCTGCATGTGTTTGACCTGCCTATTCAGAGGAACTGGAGAAAAAGCCAATTCAGTAACATCTGGAAATGTTGCCTCTGGAAAGGGCTGCCCTCCGCTGAAGGAACTGTCAGGGAGTCACACATTTCCCGGAGGGGACTCGATCTCCAAAGTGGATCCCATGGCCTGCATGTGAAGGTTGCCCCAGCTCCTCCCCAACCTGCCCACAGCCCTGGCAAAGTCACCAGCAGCCTTGTCAGCCTGAGTTCCTCCAACAAACCCAGCTGGCTGGAGTCTGGCCTCATGGAACCTTAAGAGTTCTTTGCCACACACTTTTCCACCACTCTGGGCAGATCTGTGAGTCGTAGATAACGAAAAGAGTTGAAAATACTGCTTCCTCTAGGTTTGACTTCGAATGCCTTCAAATTTAGAGAGAGATTTGCCAAGCAAATTACTTCTTGGCAAGTAGTGTCGTACTTGCCAAGAAAACTAAGTATTTCAGTGGCATCTCAAAGCACTTAGAAAAAAACTCAAATTCCTTCTCATGATGGAATGATGCCTTCTTCTTATTTCTCCAAGGTCAATTCAGGCCACTCTCCACCCTCTGCCCTTGCTGTTCTCTGAGTCTGGAACATTCTTATCCCTGTCTGCACCTACCTGATGCATCCTTAACATTTTTTGGTCTTGCTTAAATGTTATCTCCTCAGAGAAGTTGTCCCTGACTCTGTAATATAAAGCTTTGTCCTTATTTTTCTTGCTCTTATTCATCCTGTTTATTACCACAGCCTACAATTCTCTTGTTACCCCATTTTCGTTTGTAAGCAGCCGTCCCTCCCCCTAGGATTCAGGCTGCGTGAGGGTTGGAACGTGTCTTTCATGTTCACCCCCAAGACCCAGTGCCTGGCACACATTCTGGCTCAGGATTTCACACAGAGATTATTGCAGAAACAAAGTCCATTTGGAGTGACAAAAAATGGTCTAAAATTAAATTCTGGTGATGGATGCATGACTCTGTGAATACACTAAAAGTCACTGAGTTGTACACTTTACATGGGTGAATTGTATAGTATGTAACTTATATCTCAATAAAGCTATTTTTAAAAATTAACTTACTTTACCTTATTAAGACTTATTTTCCATATTTGCAAAAATGATGATAATACCTGAGAGAGAAAAGAAGGTTGATTAACTTTCATAAGTTTCTGTTTGTTTTACCAAAGTCACCTTTGAGACCCCGTCCTCAGCTGTCAAAACTCTCACTTAGGAACCCCTAGAAATCACCTTGACCCTCAAGTGTCAAAACAAATACCACACTGACTTTGTTCCATTGGTAACAGGTTACTGCCAATCTACTGAAGAAGAACCTATAAGAAAGAAAGAAAAGCAAAGAAAAAGAAAGAAAGACAGGAAAGAAGGAAAAGAAAAAGGAAAGGTACTGCTAGAAATGGAATGTTTCCCCCCAAAATTCATATGTTGAAAACTAACCCCTAATGTGATGGTATTTGGAGGTGGGGACTTTGGGAGGTGATTAGGTCATGAGATTGGAGCTCTCATGAATGGAATTAGTGCCCTTATAAAAGAGACCCTGGAGAGCTCCATCGTCCCTTCTGCCATGTAAGGACACAGCGAGAAGACAGCCAAATCTGCTGGCCCCTTGACCTTGGACTTCTCAGCCTCCAGAAGTATGAGAAATGTTTCTGTTGTTTATAAGCCACCCAATCTATGCTTTGTTATAGCAGCTCAAACAGACTAAGACAAGTACACTCTAACCATAGAGTTATAGCAGATCCCTAGAACCTTACCACTACTTGCAAAATGACAAAGACAAATGCTTCTACTTCTTTTCCTTCAAATTCATGTATGTTTGCTTCTTGTCCGAGGTTGGATTCCCCCAGAAGTGGAGCCTCAGGCAAGGATTCAAGTGCAGCCTGTTTGTTTGGGAGGTGATCTCAGGGAGCAAGAGCGGGGGCAGTGGGGAAATGAGACAGGGATGAGGGTGGAAGGAAGCCAGCACAAAGGAGTGAGAGGGGACTGCTGGGGTGTATGGGGCTCAATCTTTCAGGGTACAACACACCTCAGTGATGTCCCAGAGAGATGGATTTTCTCTACCATCTCCCAGCTGACATTGTTTGAGGGATGCTGCCATGAGCACTTGCTCCCCAACACTTGGCCTGCCCTTCCTGGGCCAAGCACACTCCTGTGGCCAAGAGTTGCAGTTGCTTGTAGGAATAAGACCACGGAGCTGTGGTCAGACACGGATGGGGTCTTCTGCATTCCAGATGTAATCTCCCAGGCACACACCAGGACAGTGGCAGCATTCAGAAGCACTGTCCACCTTCCATGGCATTTGGTGTCATCAATGGGAAGGCAGACCTGTGTTAAGTTTCCCCGGACTCTTCTTGTTCCTCTTCTTCATAAACCCCTCCTGGAAGCCAAGGCAAATTAGACTCCTGAGGACCTCATTCTCACAGAAGACATTGTTGGTAGCCAAGACGAGTTCTGGATTCCACAGTGCAAGTTGCAGCTCTGCACAAGATGTGGGTGGAAATCTGAGCACTCTGGTTTAATCAGCTCTGAGACACAGCCTGCTGTCTCCTCTGCTTTAATGTTTACTATAACCCCAGGTTGATTCTATGTTTCCTTACCCTATGAAGCCCACACCTCCTCAGCACCTTTTATTCTGCCCTATATATGTGGTAGCAAGCTGCAGTTTTCTTGAGGACTTTGTAAAACCGCGATAACTCTTTAGAAAGATCGGAAAAGATAAGTGACTTATTGTAGCACATAAATATGTACGTAACTTTTAGAGACTCTCTTTTTGCACCTGCTACTTTAAAATTTAGAGTTAAAGCTATGTTAGACATGGCAGTTAAAATGACCTGGTGATATACTATTGCCTTGAAGATTCCTCTCATAACATTAATGCTGCAAATGTCACCTTTCTGTACACCCAGAATTCCCTTTAACTTTGCTCTGTTTTGATCTTTGTGAGTTATTTTAAAGATTACCTGTACTTTCCTTTTGCTGTGTTAAGTGTGTTGAAATGACTTTTGGTCAAGTGTAATAAAATTTTACCCGATTGTAGCTTACTTATCTTGCTTCTCTTCTCCGTCTCACACTTCCTGCCTACTCTACAGAAGGTGCCACTGAGGCGATCTGTGCCCTGGGAGCTCTATCTGTGCTTGTTTGGGAAGTGCCCTTGAGTCTCAGCTGGACCCCACGTGGGAGGCTGAAGGAGGAAACTCTGATATCACTTCAGCCCACAACTCAGGGTGGAGTGACCTGGCCCCATCTTGCCCAGCAATGACAGGGACCTCACAAATGCTCCTCAGCCCTGGAAGATAGGATGCCTTACATTTTTTAGTTTCACATGGTATTTGTCAATTCTTTAGCCTCATTATTCCCATTGATGCCAGGGTGGAAAAGTCTCTTATGTCCCAACGACATGAGGTCATCACATCAGCGTGTCCCAAATCTTCCTGCCCAGCCTTTGTTCATGCTTAGCTCTGCCACAAGTGCCCTACTCTGTCTTACTTGTTCTCAATTTTCTCCATTCATTTAACAAACACTGACTGATGGTTGTCATAGGCCAGGCACGTTGCTAGTGAAGGTGAAATGGACATATGGAGCTTAAGTCTAGTTAGAGGAAGGAGACAATGAAAATACAAGGCATAAGGAGGTAAATAAATGTACAGTTACAAATTGAGAAAATTATTATAAAATATTTTTAGGGTGTCATTGGAAGCTCTCTCTGTGGAGGAATAACAGAAGAGAGTAGGAGACAGCCCAGAACAGGGAAAGAGAATAGTAGGTTACATAAATACACAGGCCCTATAGTCAACTAGCATGGATCCAAATTCTAGTTACTACTCTCTACATGTGTGACTTAAGTAAGTTACTTGACCTCTCTAATCCTTAATTTTCTCCTCTGTAAAATGAAGGTGATAACACCATCTATTCCTAATGACTGAGATTGAACTAATTTATATAAAACTCCTGGCACAAAGAACATGCTCAGTAAATATTAGCTACTAATGAGTATTATTATTAAGCTGAGACTTGATGGCCAAGTAAGGGTGAACCAGGCTAAGAGTTTGGGGGAAAAGCATTCCAAGAAGAAGGAACAGAATGTACAGAGGCAATAGAGCTTGTTGTAGGATCTAAGAAAAGGCATGGCTGAAACTGCATGAGTGAGGGGAAGTCTGCTACGGAACTAGGGAGGGCGATAACTCTCCAGTGGTTGTGGGCTTTCTCCTGCAATGCTCAGTTGCACGAGTGTTAGTCCAGAGAAGGCAGATGTTGGGTTCAGCCAGGATTGCTTTTTTCCCCCTAGGGAATGTGAAGGAGGGAGAGAGGGCAAGAATGTTGAGACAGAATAGTTCTAATAGATCTATTACAATAGATCATGAAATCGAAGCTAGATAAGAAAGAATAAATGACTGGAACTAATGAACAGAAAAGTACAGAAGAGAGATGGAATTAACGGTATCCATAGAAAAACTGTTTCAAAGAAACACTTGAGTAATTGAGCTAAAAACACAGGAGGAGGATACAGTAGGAAAACAGTGTCTCTAGAGTCATTGTAAGGTAGTCTAACCTCTGTGTGTGTGGGGGATAAAATCCAGGGTGTGATTGTGGGACCGTATGGTGTAGCGATGGTCAAGGTAACTGGTGGAGAGGAGGTCAAAGAACAAAGAGGCCAGGTATTGAATGAATTATCCGTATACAACCCTGCTACTAGTCAATATGGTGACTTTGTGCAAATTAGAAAATGTCACCTCTTCCTTAAGATACTTTACCATCATCTGTCAAAATTGTCAAAATAACAAAGATAATCAATGTTAGAGATGTTGAAGGATACCATCCCCTGGACTTGTGAAAGTCTAGGCAGCAGCCCTGTTGGTATGTGTTGAATCCAGGAAGGATAATAGGAAGTCAGGGTGAAGAGGAAAATATTCCAGGAACCAATATTGGCAGTGATTAAAAGACAGTGACCAGAGGCTGTTATTTGACAGCAACAAGGATGGGGGTAAGGTAGAAAATACAATGGCATGAGCGTCAGAGGAACAGAGCTCTTACAAGATGGAGGAATACTAATGGTGTAGAAGCAAGAATGGGATGCAAGAAGAAGGCGCCAATCCCATCTCCTCACACAGATTTATTTGGCATCTGGAAAACAAGCAGACTCCATATGAAAGGATGGTGAGAGATGATAAGGTCTCTTCCTTTCCTAAGATTTAACTCAAATATTTTCTCCTCCATGGAGTATATCCTGATTTTCCCACCTGGAAATAATTCGTTTCTTCCCTGACATCTCTAGCAATGAATTTGTGCCTCTTTTATCTTCAGATCATTTTCTATTCGAACTGTAAGTCATTTCTGTAGGTTCTTATCTACTCTTGCAGAATATTTGCTCCTTGAGAGTGGAACTCTGGCTAATATATCTTTGTATCTACTGTTAATACTGTCTCTTCATTTATCTAGTTGTGGTAGGGACATAATAAATATTGAATCAATGAATGAATATTACTTTTTGTTCCCAAATCTTAGTGGAAAGAATCGATCATGTTATGAACTAGCTTTATCTATATTGTATTTACGGTAACTGTAAATGTGAACTTTAAGTTTTGCAATCTGAGGTCACGGTGCCATATGAATTGTATTTAATGGTAATGTCTTTGTCTCTCCTTAGTATACCTTAGCATAACAGAGTTAGCACTTCTACTGTAGTTTTTGAGTGGCACTAACAATTCCATGTTATTAATGATAATAAATTTATTAGAAAGAATGATCTTTTATAGCTTGCATTTTTACTTAATAAAATTAAAATCTCATGTTGTTATTTAAAACAGTTACTATGAGTGACGATCGTACTGTGAATCCACACTTTTCCTGTAATTTACTTTTAAAAATATTTGTATTGTTTTGAGTTAGAAATCTCATATGTGACTGTTTCTTTATTAATTGAATCGTATATTCTAAATTCATAATAATATGCCTCAGCCCAGTATAACATGTAGAAACTGTGAGGTCACCTCTGTTTTGAGGACAGTAGAATAAATAAGCGTTTTGGGAGAAATGGAATAGACAACTTAATTGCTTTAATGCCTAATACTGATGTTAGTTCCTTATTTGATTATGAAGAGTATATTTTTATCCTGAAACATTAAATGAAAGATCGTTTAAAAGTTTCTCCTTTTGGTTTCTTAAGAGATATCATCTTGTTCCTAAAATTAAAAGAAAAAAAAAATCCCTTCTAAGTCTTTTCAACAAATGGTGCTGGAACAACTGGATCTCTACGTGCAAAATGAATGAATCTAGACACAGATGTTACACCCTTCACAAAAATTAACTCAAAAGTGATCACAGGCCTAAAGGCAAAATGCAAAACGCAAAACTACAAAACTCCTGGAACATAACATAGGAGAAAATCTAGATGACCTTGGGTATGGAGATAACCTTTCAGATATAACACCAAAGGCACAATCTATGAATGAAACAATTTATAAACTGGGCTTCATTAAAATGTAAACTTCTGCTCTGAGAAAAATCCTGTCAAGAGCATAAGAAGACAAGCCACAGAGTGGGAAAAAAATAGTTGCAGAAGACATATCTGATAAAGGACTGTTATCCAAAATATACAAAGAACTCTAAAACTCAACAATAAGAAAATGAACAACTTGATTTTAAAAACTGGCAAAAGATTGAATAGACACCTCACCAAAGAAGATATACAGATGGCAAATAAGGATATGAAAAGATGCTCCACATCATATGTCATTAGGAAACTACAATCTTAAACAACAATGAGATGCCACTATGTACCTATGAGAACGACCAAAACGCATTAACACTGAGAACACCAAATGCTGACAAGGATGTGGAACAACAGGAACTCTTCACTCAGTGCTGGTGGGAAAGCAAAATGGTACGGCTACTTTGGAAGATAGTTTGGCAGTTCCTTACAAAACTACACATACCTTATGATCCAGCAGTTGCACTCCTTGATATTTACTCAAATGAATCAAAAACTTATGTCCGCACACAAACCTGCTCATGGATGTTTATAGCAGTTTTATTTATAATGGGCCAAACTTGGAAACCACCAAGATGTCCTTCAGTAGGTGGGTAAATAAACTGTGTTACATCCAGACGATGGAGTATTATTCAATTCTAAAAAGAAACGAGCTGTCAAGCCATGAAAAGACGTGGGGAAAACTTAAATGCATATTACTAAGTGAAAGAAACCCATCTGGAAAGGCTACATACTGTGTGACTCTGACTATACGACATTCTGGAAAAGGCAAAACTATGGAGACAGTGGAAGAATCAGTGGTTGCCAGGGGTTAGAGGAGGGAGGACTGAAAAGGCAGAGCACAGAGAATATTTTAGGGCAGTGAAGCCATTCTGTTTGATACAATAATGGTGAATATGTGTCATTATACATTTGTCCAAACCCATAGAATATACAACACCAAGAGTGAACCCTAATGTAAACTATGGACTTTGGGTGATAATGATGTACGTTCACTGATTGTAGTAAGTGTACCACGTGGTACAGAATGCGGGGGAGCTGTGCATGTGTAAGTCAAGTATACGGGATGTCTCTTTACCTTCTTCTCAATTTTGTGGTGAGCCTACTACTGCTCTAAAAAATAAAGTCTATTAAAAACAAATAAACCCTAGTCTTCAAAATCAAGATTATTTTCCTAGCACAGTATTTCTGGCCCTTTTTGATCTGACCTTCCTCTCTCTTTCCTGCCTTATCTCCTACCACATCCCTCTTTTATACCATCCATCCATCCATCTATGAAATATTTAGACTCTTCACGTGCCAGATATTGCTAGGTGCAAAATGGTGAAAAGGTAGACACTATTATAATATTTATAACAGTAAATTGTAATCATTGTTTTTTTTTTTTGATTTAAGACTATGAATTCTTTGAGGACAGAGATTTTATCCTGTTTACCAATATGATAGGTTCTCAAAGAAAGCTTGTGGTTAGATATATGAATAAATAAATATATAGACAAAGTTTTCCCTTATGACATTTTGAAATTTCGAGTTCAGTTAGTATTTTTATATTTCCCTTTGAAAATGTTCTTCTGAAGACGTCTAACTAAATGGCCATTTGTTAAGTGAATGTACATTATTAAATTATTATCCTTACTCTTCAGCACCTCCTGAGCTCCTGAGAAAAAACCTGAGAGTAAAAGGTTACTTTCCATGGCACAGCAACAGAGCTTGCTTTTGTAACCAAGCTTGTGTCCCTTTGGAAAAGTACAAAAGTACATGCCTTCTGTAAATGCTCGGGGTTGACGGTGACTGACAGAAGTCTTGGCAGAGGAAAAAGAGTTTCAGAAATAAAGCTTAGTTTGGACTGTTTACTATTTAATAGAAATAAGATTTCTGAGTCATCTCTTCTGGAGATTGTTTTACTTGGTCATATTTGTTTTTAATTCAATATACATAGGTAAGAAAAGGTACTTAAACAATTTTTAAGAAAAATCTTCAAATATTTGTTAAGGTTTTAATTATGGAAAATTTCAAACACATGCAAGAGTAGAGAAAGTAAAATAGTGAATCTTTGTGGACAAGCAACCAGCTTCAATGATCATCAACTCAGGGTCAAACGTGTTTCATCTCTAACCCTGCTCACACCTCCAATCTCTGCTGACCACCAGGATTGGTTTGAAGCAAACCTTACCTGCAAATACATAATTCTAAAAGATAAGACCTCTTGAAAAAATTATAGCCATAATACTATGATCACATCTAAGCAAATTAACAGTAACTCCTTGCTATCATCAAATATCCTGTTAGCGTTCAAATTTCTCCTTTTATCCCAAAATGTTAAAATGGTTTGTTTGAATCAGCATCAAATAAGGTCAGTGTACTGCAATTGGTTGATATCTCAAATCTCATTCATTTTAATAAGTGCCCCTCCCTTTCCTTTTCCCTTGCAATTTATTTATTGAAAAGAGCTTTGGTTTATTTGTCCTGTACAGTTAATTTCTCGATTTGCTGATTGCATCCCTGTGAGGTAGTTTCACATGTTCCTCTAGCCTATGTATGTATTTCCTGTAATTTGGTACCTGTATGTAGAGGCTCATTTGATTCAGGTTCAGTTTTTGGCAGGAATACATCAAGATTGGTTGCGTGACTTCCATCAGGAGGCACGTAACGTCTGTTTGCCTCTTTTGTGATGTTAGCAGCTCATGATAATCATTGCCTAGATCTATTATTTCATTAGGGATTGCAAAATGGTGATATTCTAATCCAGTTATTTCTTCTACAATTATTTATTGCAATTTTGTAAAAAGAAACTTACCCTCTTCCAACATTTGGTTGCCCTGTGGTAGTTTATATAGGAAAATCAAAATAAATGCTTGACTCTTTCCCTTTATTTACGAGTTTTCAAAATAATGAATTGATTCCCTAGTCTCCTCCAAAGTTGACCAGTGAGTTTTTTTTTCCACAATGAGTTTTCCCCTCAGTGTCCTTATGAACGTAAGAATTTAAATATGCTTGATGAGTTTTAATTTGAGCATCTAATATATTTGATATTCCAATGATCCCATCTTTGCATGAGGGTGTAGAGGCCTCTTCACCTTGGCTCCTGAGATTTTCTGAGACAACTCCAATAGATTTTAATAGCTTCCTGGCTTTCACATATGATATGCCAGGCTTATCTTCTCCTTGACATGAAACCAACCATTTCTCCAGCAAGTCTTTGTTTTAGTGGGAAATGGTTATTTAGAGACCACAATCTGGGTCCTAAAGGTGTTCATTGTTATTGGTTTTGTCACTGTTTCTAGGCCTTTTTTAGTAGCTAGAGCTAGTATATAAAATACACCTAAGATTATAAGCAAATATTCTAAATACTTTTCATATATTTTACTCAAGTGATCTGATTTTTAAAACAGAGTATTTTAACATATGCTTTTAGAGTGACATTATTAAATATTTCCAAACCTTAAGATGAAGGGGAGGGATAAATTAGGAGTTGGAATTAACATATACACACTACTACATATAAAATAGATAATCAACAAGGACCTACTCTATAGCACAGGGAACTCTACTCAACACTCTGTAATAAGCTATATGGGAAAAGAATCTGAAAAAGAATAGATATATGTATATGTATAACTAAATCACTTTGCTGTACACCTGAAACTAACACAACATTGTAAATCAACTATACTCCAATATAAAATAAAAAATTTTAAAATATATATACTTTAAAATGTTAAGAAAAAAAAGATTTCCAAACTTCAAACTACAGTAGTAGGAGATAATGTATGAGAAAAGAGTTCCTCTTGAACAATTGTTTTTCTGATATGAGGTCCCTCCTTAAAAAAACTCTTCAGTTGAAAGGCATATTCAAAATCTTACAGATGAATTTATGAAGAGTAGAACTGTTCATAATACAAAATCATCTTAAACTAAAATAAATATACAATTACATTTGGTAAAAACATAAAGAATGAAAAAGTGTATACCTCACAAAATGATTTTGGAAAAGTATAATTGCACTGAAAATAAATATACTTAATTCAATATCCTTTGTAAGAAATATAAAATTCAGGGAGTATATTAAGCTTTATTGCTTTAAAAATCTTCACATATCAAAGATATGTGTACCTAAAATTCTAGTATCAATTTTCATTTTTAAAAATTGGAAAACTTATTTTGAATAACAGTATTTCCAGAGAGGGAAAAGGGCTTTTTTTCTACATTAATCACTGCATCCTTAGACTAACTAGTCTTGTTTTCCAGAATAATAGGCTGATTAATTTCCAACCGTATCAAATTTCCTGGTTGTATCAGATTTTTATCAAGTAAAATATGTTTTAGACATCCTTGTTCATTTTTTTGTATGTTTCATCACAGCATGGTGCATTAAAATTTTGGGGCTCATAATTTTTCAGCACTTTCATCTGTACAATGCATTTTCATCCATTTTCAAATGGATGCGTGCAGAGAAGAGCAGAAATAGCTTTACCCCAGAGTCAATTTCCCATACATTCTAATTCAGGAGTGTGGAGGAGAGACAAATTATGAAGTCTCTATTTTTGTCAGTCTCTTGCTCCCCACCATTACCTTCTCATCTCTGAAAGCTTTTCATCCTATCATTAAAAAGACTGCCAGCAATGTATGCCTATACTTTGGCATTTAACTCATAACTATTGAGAACACGTATACATTTCCCCTCCTGACAGAAGATGAATAAATCCTTAACTAATCTAAAAGAAGCCCACTCACCAAGTTCAGTGTCCACCATTTCCATTTCTATGTGGCCTCTGATGCCACCTGTCTCCTGAGAAAGTGGCTTAGAAGTGAGGAAAACTTGCATGAAGAGCAGTTGTTAGATGCCTGGACCACAAACCATCTAGCAAACCTAAACTGTCAGGGACAGCAAATGCCACACTGAGAATGACATCTTGTTCATGGGTGGTACCCAGGTTTTGTCACTCCACATTAAGTAGGATGTGCACAGAGGGAGAAGGGTCCAAATATATGTATATCAAAATGGATAATGAATCTCACAAGTAAAGATTAAAGGAATGTGGGTAGGACACCTTGGTAGGAAAAAGCTGGCTTTTTTTGGCACCATACCTGGACGGGGGTTGGAGGTGGAGAGAGGAGGAAGAGGGGTACAGGAATAGATTGGAGGTCTAATCTTTGAGCTCTGGACTTTCATTTCTTCTCAGAAGACATGCCTTCGTTCCACCTTTTCCATTAGTTTAACACATTCATTTCAAATGCACAATTAAATCTCACTAAAGTGTGAGGGAATTTAGAAATAAACAACATAGCTGAGTGGGGGAAAAAAAATCACAAATATAATCTTGGATTAATTCTCTTGGCACAAATCTAAAACAATAAATGCCTTCCAGGGGTCCCTGAAGACTTTTCACTTTCAGATGATAAGAACTCCCCCTGTATGTTAAGTTTCATTTCTAGGTCAGTGGCTTTTTGTCTTACTTTGTTTCGTTTTTGCTTTTGTTTTTGGAGAGGAAGAAGGAAAGGAGGAAGGAGTAGTCATTGTTCTCTTTGAGAATCTGATGCTTTCTAAGGGTCTGAGCTTCTCCCCAGGAAAAATGCAGAGACATACACATTTTTACACATAATTCCATTGAGCCATGAACCTCTACTTTCATTCCACTTTTACTTCCCAGTCCAAAGACAACTTACGGAGCCCCTTTCTTCTTCTCGAAGAATAAGGTCCTTCCCAGATTGAGCCTAACTCCAGACTGATCCAATTTGACTTCCAAATGAATCATATAGTCTTTTCAGCCCTGGCCTCACACACCTAGTCAGTGTCCCTGGGCTTCTGCCACTAATTTTGATCTTTCTGTCTAACCTGAGCCATTTACTATCTCCTGGAATCTTTGAGTCCTAAGATCCTTGCAGGTTTCTTCCTCACCTCTCAAGTCTGCAGGAAGAGTCTCTGGCCCTTAGAGATTCAGTTCACCTCCTCCCCTCACCCCGCCCCACCTTTACAAAGGCTCCTGTGGGGAGCCACAGTAATGACGAAGTAATGACAATCCCACAGTCTTCCCTCACAAATTTTAAAGCACTCAAGTGTGCTCCATTTACATTTTAACACAAGAATCATTAGTCCCTTGATGGAGAGCTCAGCTCTTCAATTCACAGCATTTTTTTTCTTTCTTTTTTTACCAGTAGGGAACATTTTATCACAAGCCGAGATAAAGAAGATAAAATATGACTTAATGGCCCCATTCATGCATATATTTCATTAGAGATTGTAAGCTCGGATCTTAACAAACGGCACCGCGAAACAGAGGAAAGCTTCAAGTGAGCTTTATTAGGGAGCGCTCCGGGCGAGGTTCACTGGTCCGAGAGAAAGGGGCCAGAGAAGTCGCACTCGGGCGAGGGTTGGGCAAGATTTTATAGGGGAAGAAGGGAAAGGGGTGTGGTGAATCTGGGAGGGCGCAGGGTATTCCTTATTTGGTGGTCTTTTCGGGTATCCTGGGGGACCGTTAGTCCCGCGCCTCGAAAGGCGGGAAGGCTGGGCCGGGTGCAAAGTCCCCAGGTCAGTTCCTGGAACTGGGTGGTCCGGAATGTCTCCAGGGCAGTTTCTGGAACTGGGTGGTGCGGAGAATTTCGGTCTGATGCAACCTGTGAATCTGATTGTGTTCCCCTGCCTCGGGCCAGTTGGCCTTACAGAGATTACTCTATTTTCAGAGCTACCAAAAAATCATACTATCGTCATAACTTAAAAGCCAAACCAACATATTTCTTATCAGTTTACATTTTCCCACAAAAGTGAAAGCATGTGAGAGCTAAGATTCTGTATATTAAACACCAAAGCCCTCTTACATTTTTAAATTTTTATTGAGAAATAATATAAAAATGATTAAAATTACATTGTATAAACATGCCTTTATATATGATATGCAAAGAGTATTAATTATAAATTGAATTATAAATATAATAAATGTCTTGTTTTTCCAAGGGCAAAATACTTTGAACAGTTCTAATTAATTGCTGATCTGAATTTCAGGCTATATGTAGTTTAGTACCAGATACATTTTTGTGACTATTTGCTTTCTTTGTGCTTTTTTTCCTTTGTATATGTTGTCGACTTAAAAAAAAATGCACAATGTGACAGTTGCGAGTTAAGTATTATTTGGGGCAAAATGAGGACCGCAGCCAGGGAGACAGCATCCCATTATGATGGGAGAAACTGCTCCCATCATAGCTCTGAGAAACTGCTCCAAAAGGTAGGGGGGAAGGTCAGTATATATGTGATTTTGGTGAAGGGGGAATGCATGCAATCAAGCACATATTTTTTACAGAAGGTTTCTGCTAGTCTCACGCAGGTTACTGCTAGTCACAAGGAGCAGACGTCATCATGAAGGATTTTAGTGCTTTTCTAGATATGAGGAGATACAAGAATTGGGCTCACAAAATTGACTCCTGAAAATATCTAACTATCTGAAGACCTGTACTGCCAGTTTTTCCCAGAGCACAGAGTGCCTCATTTCTGCTCTCCACCCGAACTCTTTATAGGGGGTGTTGAAGGTCAGCAGCTGCAGCAGGACATGAGTTAATCCTTGTAGAGGGAGATGGCAAGTGCCAATGAAAATGCCAGTTTGTAGTTGAAAATGTCCTAAAGAATTGTTAAGAATAATATCTACTAAAATGCATGCCAATACAGGATATATTTCTTATGTAGCAATATTTGAAGAACTCCCAATGTCCTTTTCATTTGAACAAACTTAAAAATATTTTTTTGACAATGCATTCTCTCAGTAACTTTACTTATTGAAATTTCTGGGAAACTTAAGTGTTAGCTGCACTCTTTCTCTTAGTGGTGAAATGAGATGAAAAATGACACAGTGGAGTCAATATTGCCAACTTGCTGACACATCTTGGAGAATAAGTCCGGTCATTGACAAGGACTATATTAATGTGAAATTTACTAATGACACTTTATTGGGTCCCTTTAAACACAGCATCCAAGTTGTGAGGACAAGATGATCTCAAATCAAACCTTTTCCCAGCTTGTAACTCAGAAGATTGGGTGCCTCCCAGCTTTCACATTCTCCCATGGTGCTTTGAACACACAGCTCTCATCAGAGCACTTTGGTATTATGCTTACCTGCTTCCCTTTGGCACTGCTCAGTCAAAAGCATGGAATTGAATATATTTTACTTGCTTTTGTGTTCCCAGTGCCAGCTACTTAATGGGTGATCAGTAAATGCTCCTGAAATGTAGATAAGACATCAGTTCCTGCTATGATCTGAATGTTGGTATACCCCCAAAATTCATATGTTAAAACTTAATTCTCAATGTGATGGTATTTGGTGGTGGGGACTTTGGGAGGTAGGATTAGTGCTCTTCTAAAAAAGACCCCAGAGAGCTAGCTACCCCCTTCCACCACGTGAGATTCAGTGAAAAGATGGCCATCTAGGAAGTGAGCTCTTACCGGACACTGAATCTGCTAGTGACACCATCTTGGACTTCGCAGCCTCCAGAACTGTGAGAAATGAAAGTGTGTTGTTTGTAAGCCACCCAGTCTGGGGCATTTTGTTATAGCGGCCCACACAGACTAAGACAGTTCTCTACGAAAATTTTCTTAGGACTTTTAATAAGGCCATTTTAATTAAATTCTATCATGGTTATTCAATCCCTATTGAGTGTCAACCTGATAATGCATACAGCTTGACACCTTGGCCTAGATTTCTTCTGAACTGCTTTGCCTCATTAACATTTACTCATCCTTCAGTCTCAACCAGGACCTGGATTTTCAACTAAGATCTCCCTGATCGTCCTGGACTAGGTTGTTCCCCGCCAAGGTGTTCCAGTAGCATCCTGTGCTTCTGCTTCCAAAGCTAAGTGAAGAGGGACCAACCCACCCAACTGGTATTGAGATTGCTTCAAAGTGGAAACATCTGAGTTACAAAAGATGCTAAAAGCATCCTTCTCTGAATTTCCCATATCCGACTAGGATGGAACTTTATGAGAACCAGCTGCCTCAAATCCCAGCCATCCCACCCCCAGCCCCCTCCCACCGCCAACCTCCAGGGAGGTCTCCAGTCAGGGAGACACTGACCTTGGGCGCCAGGACATTCAAAAAAATTGTATAAACAAGTCTCATCGGAACCCTCCATCCTTTGAAACCCTTAAACTCTTCCTCATCCCAGCCTTTATTAAGCTGGTATATATACTTTAACCCTTAGCTGTTCCAGGAGCTACTATTTCTATTAGGGTACTCTTGCATGCATAGTAATTTTTTCCTGCTGTTAATCTTTCTGTCGTCAGTTAATTTTCAGGCCCTTGACTAGTCTGACTTAAGTTGGTAGAAATGTTTTTCTTCTCAACACATCGCTCTGTTTATTACAAATTTGTTTTAATATGACTATGAGCTCACTGAAAGCAGAGATTGAGTCTGTCTTGTACTCCATGAATCTCCTAGAAGGTTCCCTAAATCCCTGCTTATCCTTGACTATTTTTTCACTTCATTCACACATGAACAACAAAGTAATTGGAATTAGAATCCATTGTACTATAGTCTTTTTCTCCCCCAAAGCTAACTGGATATTTCTTGACTAGACTAGCATTTAATTCTTGTAAAATATACCTATTATTCGCCTTCCCCACATCCTCACCCCTCCTCTTTGTCCATTCCATGTTTTTTTTTTTTTACCCTTTTCTGACCACTGTTTTCTGAGAGCTGTCTTCTCTCCCTGTTGGCATTCTTGTTGGCTTGCTCCTGATAGAGTTTGGCAAATGGGAGGTACCAGCAGGAAATCAGAAGGTAGGAGGGGAGAGAGAGGTCAAAGTTAGCTTTTCCCCATTTCCCCCCCTTGCTCAGTGCAGCATCTCTGGTAGAAGCTCTGTCCCTTTGCAATTTGAGAACCCCTCCTCCAGGGCTCCAGCTCACTGGACTCTGCTAACTCCACTTTCTCCCCTGGCTTCTTCAGCCCAAGGTACTGAAAACTTCCCCTTATTGCTAACATCTGGGTGTTTCACCTTCCTTTTTTTGTACCTTGAATCCTCTCTGTAAGTGGAATATTTATTAAAGTCTCTTCACTGAACCATCAGAAGTGGTTACTGTTTCCTACAGTGATCATACCGACACAGTAGATAACTTGATGTGCTGTTGTTGGTTTTACTTTGTGTGTGTATTGGGGGTGGGAAGGGGTAACTGAAAGTGCCTAGGAGTTTTACATACCTTTATTGGGAATGAAAGTTGTCAAGTATTATTGAGTATTGTTGTTTTGTTATGGCATTTGACTGGAATATTATCCATACTTTGATCCTTAGATGTTTAGACTGAATTTCTTTGGGTCAGCAAAGTTTTCTTCCATTAACTCCTTGCTCTTGGTACTGGTCCATCTATTCCGCTATCTGCTTTGGGAATCTTGACTGAATCTCCATGATCTTTTCCCCATATTTTTTTACTATTTCCATCGTCACTTTAATCTTTTATCTAGTTCTTCTGTGTTCTGGGAGAGTTTTGCAAATTCTTTCTACTTCACTAATCGATTTCCTGCAATATTCTCCTTCTATTGGCTGCTTCCGTCTCTTTTAAATTTAGCAGTTGTGTTTTTCAAATTCAAGCAATCCTTCATTACTTCAGATTTTCATAATTATTTATTCAACTTACATAAATACAATCTCTCTTGAATCTTAATGAGAAGACAAACCAAATATTTTTCAAAGCAGTTTACTGAAAATGGCAGTTCTCTGAGCTGGATTACCCCCTATTTTTCCTTGGTTTAAAAATATCTTTGTAGGCAATGATATTTCTCTGTTTACTCATCATTCAGAGGGCGCTATATGCTTCCCAGTTTTGGCTTACAATTAAGTAAAACTTAAGTTAGGTTCTATCAGAGATTGGTGTGAGTTTCTGTCCAAATCCTTCATTCAGAGGGCCATCAGGGTCTGGATTAAAAAAATGAAGGAAAAGGGGCTTCAGAAGATACCAGCAGAATCCAGCAGGGAGAGAGTCAGAAGTGACCTGGAGCCTGAGTTGCTGCCAGAAACCATGTTTTATTCCTCTTTGCATTACTAGCACAATATTTGGTTAAAAACAGTTTAGATGGTTGGAGTGAATGAGTTCAAAGTTCTAGAGTTTTAAAAGTAGTCACTGAAATTTCCATATTAAAAAAATCAAACTTTTTAATTTTAACACACTGTCAACTCTACAAAATTCTGGGTTTAAAGAAAAGATTAATTTAATGTCTTTAAGTCCTAAAGTGTCATTTTTATTAAAGTGCCATTGTTTTCTAAGTCCTGAATCAATATTCTTTCTCTCTGTACTTGGAGAGAACAAATATGAAAATGAATCATCTGACTGGCAAATAGGCCATGGGAGGCACGACGGTGTCAAGAAAAGAGCAAACTGATTTGTGAGAGTAGAACCAAAGTCCCACTTCCACCATCTAGCCATATGACTTGGGTGTGTCATTTAAGCAAAGTCTCAGTTTTCTTATCTGAAAAATTTGCCTTACTAACTCAAAAGAAGGGGACAACAGTGCATTTTAACTGTGAAGTTGCTATGCAAATTTTAGTTCTGGTTGTTATTATAATTTCATGTGCTGTATTAATTTTAAACAAAATGTTCTTTGAGTTAGAAGGTAAAGTACATGAAACATTTCAAGAATGAGAAAAAAAATAAATAAATAACCCGAATGATCTCTGGCTGTACTGAAGGGGGAACAAAAGGACGTGAGTTTAAACAAGAAGAAGAAGTTGAAAAAGTAAAGAGTCCTTGAGTTTGAGTGGATAAATAAATGAGTTTGAGTGGATAAATAAATGTAAAGTGTTGTTATTTTCCATTTCCTTTGGAATCAATCAATACTCCTATACGGAACTTTTTGATTTAAGTGATAATCCGTGAAATATGTTATCTACCATAGGGATAGAGAACCAGTCTTTCAAACATGTACCTTTGATAAAGCACAGCAGGCTGAGAACATTGTAAAGTCATTAGTCCATTGCTATGTGCATTCTCCTTGCAGTAAACAAGCTGCAAAAGGTACCAGTTACAGTATAGGCTGAAAGAGAACTGCCTGACACACTCTAGGGCCCTCTGGAACACAGGTAATGGACCAAACGCCCCTAAACAATACAATACCATTTTATCAATGCCATCAGAGAGGAGGACTTTCAGTTTTTACACTGCTTTAGAAGAGAAACAAGAATAACAGATTTGATTTGTAATAGAAAGACTGAAAAACAAAACAAAACAAAAACCAGTATCAAGAATGAAATGCCATAAGAGGGATTTCATGATTCCTAGATCATACTCATTTAGGAAAATAGCCATAACTCGTTGAAATATTCCTGTGTAACAGTGATCCAGCACCATACTGATTCTTCATGACCATTAGAGTAGATTAGCAGATTAAGGTTAAATAAAAGTTTATACAAAAAGGTTTTTGACCTTTGAAATGTAAGCATAGTTGCACAGTGCAATGACAGTAACTAGGTCACATCTCCCCATAATCGCAAAAGAAGGAAGAGGTTCCTTATAGAATGTACCAACTCATTAATTCAGTGTTATTGAGAACCTTGTAGGCCCTGTTGTGGGAGCAGGGACTAAAATAATGAACAAAACAGGGCTTCCCTGGTGGCGCAGTGGTTGAGAGTCCGCCTGCCGATGCAGGGGACACGGGTTCGTGCCCCGGTCTGGGAAGATCCCACATGCCGCGGAGCGGCTGGGCCCGTGAGCCATGGCCGCTGAGCCTGCGCATCGGGAGCCTGTGCTCCACAACAAGAGAGGCCGCGATAGTGAGAGGCCTGCACACCGCGATGAAGAGTGGCCCCCGCTCACCGCAACTAGAGAA
>NW_020171987.1:1073162-1088891 GCF_003031525.2 Neophocaena asiaeorientalis asiaeorientalis
AAAAAAAAAAAAAAAAAAGAACAAAACATACAGAACCCTGTACAAATGGAACTTGCATTCTGGTGGATGGAGCTGACATTTTGGTGTTGGTTAATTCTTTTTTTAAATTTTAGAGTTTTATGGTAATATTATAGGTAGTCAACATTTTGGAGAAAGGATTTTCACATTATGTAAAAAGAAAGTAAACAGTAGTAAATCATCTTTGGAGAATAAGAGACAGAGAGACTGAAAAATATTTAAAGTGCGACTGAATAATATTTTAATTATGTAATTTAACACAATAGTTAAGTTCATTCTGAAAATATGGGAGTCTGGGCTATGGTTAGCACCTTGTATAGTAAGCCATATATACCTGGCACTTGCATTCTCTTTCCATACCTAAAACTACAAAAAGCACCAATTACACAGCATAAGTTGAAGAAAAATGACCTCTCTCTCCATAGATAGATAGATAGACAGAGATATATCTATCATATATATAGGAGAATATTACATATGAGGGTATTAACTTTAAGGTCTGAAGACTGAGCCTTAGACATCCTGCAGAGTGAGAAACAGAACTCAAGATTTTCATACTAAGCCAGGACCTTACAAGAGGATTAAAGTAGATCTAAATCAGTAGCATCCCCTGGCTTCTAGTAAAGGCAAAAGCTAAAACAAATCCTCTGTGAAGGAAAGTATCTTCAGTTTAGGTCCTTAAAATTTCCTCAGATTAAGTTCTACAGAATATGAGCTCTCAATTAAAAATAAACAAACCATATGAAACAAAGTACAGTGAGTGAAAGTGAGCAGAAACAACATATAAAAGATAATCGGCCATCCAAGACTTCAGATATTAGAATTATTAGGCAACAGATGTAAAACAATTATGATTAATATGTTTAAGTAATGGAAGTGGAATAAAAAACGAGCAAAGAAAAAGGAACTGTCCAAAATACCAGGTATTACTTGGAGAACTAAATACAATGTCTAGATGAAAATTATAAATAAAAACAAATATAAATGAGCTACACTTTTGATTAGACACGGCTCAAGAGAAAATGACTTAACATAAATATAGATCTGTGGCGATTACCCAGAATGCAGCACAGAGAAACAAAATGCTGGAAAATATAAAAGGGAAGTTAAGAGACTTGGAGGATAGAATAAGAAGGTCTAACTTGCATCTATTTAGACTCCCAGACAGAGAGAACAGAGATCACAGAAGACAGGCAATATTTGAAGTGATAATGTTGGAGAAACTCCCAGATGTGATGAAAGACATGAGCCCAGAAAAAGAGAAGGCAAGATTGAAACAGAATAAATAAACAAACAAGTCCATACCTAGAAGCAATGTAGCGAAAGTGTAGAATAGTGTGATGGTTAATTTTATGGGTCAACTTGACTGGGCTAAGAGATGCCCGGATAATTGGTAAAACACTACTTTTGAGGGTGTCTATGAGGATGTTTCCTGAAGAGACTAACATTTAAATTCATGAACTGAATGAAGCAGGTGGACCTCCGCAATGTGGGCGGGCATTATCCAATCCATTGAGGACCTTAATAGATCAAAAAGGTGGAGGAAGGGTGACTTACTTTCTCTGTTTCAGCTGGGATATGATTTTCTCCTGCCTTTGGACACTGATGCTTCTGGTTCTTGGGCCTTCAGATTTGGACCAGGATTTACATCATAGCCACCCTCACATTCTGGTTCTCAGGCCTTTGGACTCAGACTGAATTAGACCACTGACTTTCCTAGCTCTCCAGTTTGCAGATGGCAGATCACAGGACTTCTTGGCTTCCATAATCACATGAGCCAATTCCTATAATTGTATTCGTTCTGTTATCTGGAGAACTCTGACTAATACAAATATCAAAGAAAAATAGAAAATCTTAAAAGTCACCTTAAAAGTAATCATTTAAAAGAGAATGATAACTAGACAAAGCATACTTCTCAACAGCAAATGGAAGCCAGTGTCAGTGTAATTTACCTTTAAAGTGAATTGTGTACTCAACTAGATTATCTTTCAAGAAAACTGTCTTTCAAAAATGAAAGCAAAGTAAACATATTTCCAGACAAACAAAAACTGAGAAAGTTTTCACAAGCAGACTTTCAATAAAGGAACAGTTAACTTCTAAACTACACCTAACACTTATATAACACTTATTATGTGCCAAGTTCCTTTTATTTATTAACCAATTGATCCTCAAGATAATCCCGTGCAGCAGCCACTATCATTATCCACATTTTACAGAGATATTAAGGGCCAAGGTCATGCAGCAAGTAAATACCAATTCCAGGGCTTGAACTCAGGCATAGTACAAGTCTAAATGAAGGTGTATTTCAGGACAAAAGAAAATACTACATTATTAAAATAATAAGTAATGGACAAAGAAATCAGTAAATATATTAGTAAATATAAACTAATATTGTCTACATAAAATGATAATACCAATAATGATGCTGTCCAATCTGTGGGGTTAAAAGTCATATAAAAATTGATAAAAATTTCATGTAAAAGACTTCCAAACTCATTACGAGGCCACCATCACCCTGATACCAAACCCAGACAAAAATATCACACAAAAGAGAAAATTACTGGCCAATATCACTGGCGAAAATCCTCGACAAAATACTAGCAAACTGAATCCAACAATACGTTAAAGGGATCATACACCATGATCAGGTGGGATTTATCTCAGGGATGCAAGGATTTTTCAATATCTGCAAATCAATCAATGTGATAAACACAGTAACAAATTGAAGAATAAAAACCATATGATTATCTCAATAGATGCAGAAAAAGGTTTTTGTGAAGTTCAACATCCATTTATAATAAAAACCTCCAGAAAGTGGGCATAGAGGGAACATATCTCAACATAATAAAGGCCATATATGACAAACCGACAGCCAACATCATACTTAACAGTCAAAAGCTGAAAGCATCTCCTCTAAGATCAGGAACAAGACAAGGATGCCCACTCTTGCCACTTTTATTCAACATAGGTTTGGAAGTCCTAGCCACAGCAATCAGAGAAAAAAAGAAATAAGAGGAATCCAATTTGGAAAGGAAGAAGTAAAACTGTTTGCAGATGACATAACACTATACATAGAAAATCCTAAAGATGCCACCAGAAAATTATTAGAGCTCATCAACGAATCTGGTAAAGTTGCAGGATATAAAATTAATATACAGAAATCTGTTACATTTCTATATACTAACAACAAAATATCAGAAAGAGAAATTAAGGAAACAGTCCCATCTACCATCACATCAAAAAGCAACCTAAATGTCCATTGATAGATGAATAAAGAAAATGTGGTATATACATAAAATGCAACATTATTCAGCCTTAAAAAAGGAGGAAATCCTGCCATATGTGACAACAGATGAAACTTGAGGACGTCGTGTAAGTGAAATAATCTAGCCATAGAAGGACAAACAGTGCATGATTCCACTTCGATAAAGTATCTAAAATAGTCAAACTCATGGGAGCAGAGAGTAGAATGGTAGGTGCCAAGGGCCGAGGGGAAGGGGAAATAAGGGATTGCTAATCAAGAGGTGTACAGTTTCAGTTATGTAAGATGATTAAGTTCTAGAGATCTGTTGTACAACATTTTGCCTAAGTTACAATACTGTACTGTGCACTGAAAAATCTGTTTAGAGGGTAGACCTCATGTTAAGTGTTCTTAGCACAATACATTTTTTTTTTTTAATTGAGAAACCTTTAGGGAGAAACTGATATATCCATCATCACAGCGGAAAATTTCAACACACCTCTCTCAATTATTAACAAAACAAGCTGACAAAAAATTAGTAACGCTATGGAAAACTTGGACACCAAAATTAACAAGCTTGGTCTTTTGGACTTATATAGTACAATGTGCCCACTATTTACCACATTTACAAGTGTTGACCATGTTCTCAACCATAGAACAAGTCTCAGTAAATTTCCAAGAATTTGTGTCATATAATCAGGTTCTCTGACCACAAACAATGGTTTGACATCCATAACAAAAAGATCAATTTTTAAAACTCTCCATTCTTGTATTTGGTAAGTAAACAATGTTCTAAAAATTCATAGTGCAAAAGATAAATAAAAATGTAAATTTATTTTAAAACACATAGAAATAATAGAAAATGAAAGCAACATATCAGTGCCCATGGGATACACTGAACATGTACTTTAAAGGAACTGTATAGCTTTAAAGTATTTATTAGAAAAAAAAAAGACTGGAAAATTAAGAGATTAAGTATCCACTGTAAAGAAGTTGAAAAATGTAAATTCAAAGAAAGTAGATAGGAAGAGCTAATACAGATAAGAGCAGAAATTAATGAAATTATATAGGTAGACATAAAAATAAAGCTACGATTGCTAATAAGGAAAATCTCTACAATCTATTATTAAATAAAAAAGCATGGTGAAGAATCACATAAACAATAAGATCAAGATGGTGTAGGAAGTAAGATTATACATTTATATGTATAAAATATCTTTAAAGATAGGAGACAACAAATGATCATTGTTTCTGGAGATTGGAACTAGGTTTGCGGCAAGGAGGAAGACTTCATTTCCATTCAACATTGAGTTGGAAATCCTAGATGGTATGGCAATAGGAGAAAGAAATAAAAGCAGAATGACTGGAAATGAAAAAAAACAAATTCACCCTTACTTGCCTATGATATGATTGTCTACATAGAAAATCCAAAAGAAGCTACAGACAAATTACTAGGCTAAATAAGAAGGTTTAGCCAAGTGACGGGATAGGCAATCAGTATATAAAATTCATTGCATTTCTATAAATACACAGAAAAAGTAATTTTTTGAAAAAAGAGACATTTATAGTAGCAATAAAATACCCAGAAAGAAATTTACCTAAACTAATCATTCTATGTAATTCCTTCAAGATCTCAACAAGGTACACAGAGAAAATTGACTAGCTAATTCTAAAATTTATATTGGAAAGCAAAGCAGGAAGTATAGCCAAGACATTCCTATAGAAGGATGAAATTAGAATTTCTGTGTATTGAAAGACTGTAAAGAAAGTAAAAAGCCAAGCTACAAAATGGGAGAAGATAGTTGCAACACAGGTAACCAATACCACACGATTATCCAGAATCAATTTCTTTCTCACGCTCATTCTCTCTCTTCCACAAATCAATAAGAAAACAACAAACTACATCCTATATATACAATAAAAATAAGCAAAAGACATGGACAGGAATTTCATAAAAGAGAATAGATACGTGTATAAACATATGAAATGTTCAACTTCAATGGTAATCAATAACAGTCATATTAATATCAAAATGTATTGAAAAAAGAATAGATACATGTAAAATGTATAACTGAATCACTCTGCCGTACACCTGAAACTAATACAACATTGTTAACCAACTATACTCCAATATAAAATAAAAACTTTTTAAAAAGTGCAACTACTAAATTAGAAAAAAATTTAAAATCTGACAACACCAAGTTTTGATGGTGATGTGAAGCAAGCAGAAGTATTCTACACTGAATACAGGAGAGTGAAGAGTACAGGCATTTGGGGAAAATAATTTGGCATTATAAACACAAGTCAAATATGTCCATACACTATACCCCAGCATTTCCATTCTTAGGTATATTTATCCATGAAAAACTCTTATATCTTACCTGGAGACATGCACAAGAATGTTTATAGCAACAAGCATCCTTCAAAAGAAAAACAGTTAAAATCACTGGGGTGTGTTCATACAAAGATATACTATTCAGAAGTAAAAACAAATACAACTATTAAAAAAACCAAGCTGGATAAATTTTGTCTACATAATACTGAGGGAAATATGCAATCTACAGTACCATATTTCTATAAATACTGAAAACAGTATTTTTGGTGATAAATATGTGATTTAAATTTATTAAAGAAGAAAACAAGCAAGGCATGATAATACGAATGTCAGGATGTCATTTACTCTGATGGGGGAGACGGCGTATGGGACGGGAAAGGAGTTACAAATAGACATTTTACAAAGTAAATTGACTCTTAAGTTGGGTAGTTATGTTCATGAGCATTTATTTTATTAATGTTTCATCATTTACTTATGTCACATATATTCTCTTTCCGCTACCAGGAAGTGAGGCAACTGTATGAGGTCTGAACGAGAGGGGATTCTCTGAATGCGGTCCAGGAGAGAGGTGCCCTGGGCAGCTGACAGGGCTGTTTCACTCCATCAGTAGGTTCTTGTAATGGACGTGGCGGTTTTAGGCTCCCTTAGCTTCATGACAGCTGCTGGTAAGGTCACCAAACCTCCTTCCTAGGTTCTCATGCCTACCAGCTCCCTTCTGATAGTAATTTAACTTCCTGTGCTCTGAAAGAGACTGTGCTGATCAGAAGAATCACAAGTGTGCATTCTCATCATTCATTGTCATTTTAGCTTACATACATCAGTCTCTTGTGAGTTTGGCTACCATAAGGCAGCATCTCTTAGGGATCTAGATCAATTAAGGACCTAAGGACAAGCTGGTGTTCCTCATGCAGAGCTAAGGGTCAGACTACAGCCCATGGAGCCCGCATCAAGGTGCTGCCACCCTGACTATACAGTCTCATTCCACACCATGTTTTTTTAACTCTCTCAGATGGAATCATGACATTTCCATACAAGTTGAATTTTGTTCATGACCCCAAAAAAGTTTTGTCTTACATGAGATAAAAGAAATGTGTTTCATTAGGTTCCTATATAAGACATGCAATGTCTTATTGTGGGGGGAATGGGTGGATACATATTTTAATTCGTTTACTTTTATTGAGCACCTACCTAGCAAGCTCTATTCTAGGCTTTGAGGTTACAAGTTTCTTGCTCACATATGACAGCTGTGTTCTAGTGGAGTGTAACAAATAAAAAGGAATTGTCTCTGCACTAAAAATGTGCTTTTAGGGAAATTAGAAAACAAACATGGATAAATATTTTTAGAAGTATCATAAACATGAGATGAACTTTAAGCAGCCATAAAGGAAAAAAGTAACACAGTAAGGTTAGTAGCATTAGCATATATAATTACATGAGTATCCAGGATGTATTTTTAGGTGATGTATTCTGTTTAAAGTGAAATCAGATTGTATGATATTACTCATACTTGTAAAATACACACAAATACTTACGTATAGGGTTCGAGTGACCAGTTTAGAGAAATATGCTCCAAATATTAATGATCATTTCTGGGTAATCAGATTATGAATTACTTTAAATTTTATTATTCATACTTTACATTTTTTACAATAAGCATTTATTACTTTTATAATGAGAAAAAAAATCTATGGCACTATTTCCAGTTGAAAAGAATAACAATAGCAACAACAATTCTCTGCTCACTTATGAAGATTTTACTACCCACCTACTTCTAGTAGTGGAGAGAATTTTCACTGATCTATGCAGCCTCTCGTCCCCTGGATGACCAGTGACACATGTTCTCTAGATACTGGGCAGGTCTCAGGGCAGTAAGCGAGCATCTTCATGTTATTACTCCTCTTCATATGCTCACGGTCACTAGGTTGGCCAGTTTGCTTTCTCCTAGAAACAGAGAGAAGCTCTTCTGCCCACAAATGGCGCTGTCCCTCTGGAGAGCACTGGGCAGAACTGTCTTGGCTGGGCTGGTTCACTGGAGCTGCTGTGTAGGACTGGAGTAACTATCTTCCTGTGGGTTCAGGGGCCTTGGAGGGTGAAGAAGGGATCCCAGAGCCTAAGCAAGCTTAGACGCCAAATGGGCCAGCAGGTCCCTCTTGAACCGGGGAATGTGAATGTTCCCTAGCACAGTGGGTTTCATCCCTGGCAGACACAGTGCCTCTTTTTATGACAAATATTTTGTAGTATAACCTTAAGTAAAGTGAAATAGAATTTATAGATAGTATAATTTACTATACACATACTTAAAAAAAAATGAACATCACACCCTAAACACAATATAAAAGGAACCAAAAGGCAAGTAATTTATAAAATAAACATATATATCATTATGTATAAACTTGGGTATAGTCAGATTACAAATAGAATCACTGTGAACGCACTAGTTATAAATAGAGACCAATAAAAATATGTTGGTTTAGGACTTAAAATGCCACAGTGACGCAACTTTCCAAAACGTTTAACTGTCTATTTACATCGTGGCTGTATTCCTGGAAAATTCAATATATATTAAAAACACGACAAAGGAAAAAAAAAAAACACTGTGGATGAATTTATATGTACAATGTAGCCAGGCTCTGGGCCCAGGATAACAAAGATTCTTCATCAACATGAATGCCCACCAAAACATTTGTAGATTGTGTGGGACACAGGACAATTGTTCATTCGGTGAGACTGCCCTATGCACTGCAGCATGTCTAATGTCCCAGCCCCTTATTCCGCCCTCCCAATCATTGTGACAACAGAACACCCTTTCTCCTACAAATTTCCAAAGCCTCTGCAGGGCAGTACTCATCTACCATCTTTGAGCTGGCCCAAAGTTGTTGGAGAGATGGGGCCAGACTGAGTTCTCACTTCACTCTAGCTGTGCGTTTATATAGATTGATCACGTCCATTTAAAAGGCTTAGGATACAGTTGACATTTTCTTTCAACATTTGAAATACACAAAACTTTCACTCCAAAATTCCATTCCTAGGACTTTGTCTTTTCATTCACTCAAGCAATTCTATATACAAACAATGGATAGAAGGATATATATCACCCTTAACAGCAAATGCCTTTGAGTGAAGAGTTGGGAGATTGGGGTATGAGGTGCGGACTTTGACTTTGTACTTTCTATCACATAATTTTTCATTTTAATGAGTATGTTTCACTTTTATGAAAACAGTAGTTTTTTAAATGCCATTTTTACTCAAAAATAATAATAAAGGCTGAGAATGAAATGATCAGCTTGAGTAGTGACCCAACCCATTGAGTACATTAGACCCAACGTATTACTGTAATGTCACTAAAAGGTGTCATCTTGACATTGTGCTGTCTTTGAATCATTTTCTTAATAAAATAAAATGAAATGTCCAACTTTACCTCAGTGTGCTCTCACTTTCAGGGTTATTGTTAGACCAGTTCGTTCCTGTGAGGTCTCTTAGAGCAGAAATGAATTAGTTAAGAGCTGCTTACACGGAATATGCCAGGAGTTCTCCAAAGTCACCCTTGGGGCTGTCTGTGAAAGCTGAGGACTATTACCAGCCTCATATTAGGCAAAGTGTCAGATCACAAATTTCACAGACCATTGCAAATTTCTCATTTTCACTATTTAAGGGACTCTAAGAGATATTGATATTGTCGAGAAATCTTTCTTATTTTCTACTTTCCTCCTGTTTCTTTTTTCCTTGTTTCTTTTTCCTTTCTTATTTCTCCCACCTACCCACCCAACAGACTCCTTATTAACAAAAACGTCTATTAAAGGATTAGAGAACTAGAGAAAGGGGAAATGAAAGCCTTCCTCTAGAAGGTGACAGAGCAGTGGAGGCATGGCCTTGACATTGGGATTCTCCTCATAACAGATCATGATAGAAAACTTCAGAACTGAAGCTTTTTTAAAAATGCCATTTACTGATGGTTCATTTTACCCTTTTATATTCTTTAATAACTTTGACAGTATAAAATTGTCACATGATTTCTTTTTCTAGACTGTTGAGTTGATACGTTGGATCATATCTGGCAAATTATTAACAGCTTTTAGATTAACTTCTCATATGAGATTTCTACCCTTCCAGTTGTTCTTCTGATGCCTGAAAACCACACACTACATGGAGATGATCCCTACTCTAGGGAGGATGTTAGTTATACTGCCTTAACACTCAGCAACCAGTTTTGAGAATAGTTTTATACATATATATATATATATATTCTTTTTTTTTAAACAGGCAGGCGGACTCTCAACCACTGCGCCACCAGGGAAGCCCGGAAAGTTATATTTTTATAGGAGTAATAAATTGCACATTTTCCAGATTTTTAAGCATAAGGAAAGTATATCCCCTTGACTGGAAAACGTGACCCCCAGTGGGCAACAATTTGCAGCAAGCAGTAGCGATAAGCACAGGTGGATCAGTCAATTCACCAGCATAGAGAGACATACCATCATGCCAGGGACTGAAATTCCTTTCAATGTACATAATTATCTATTACCTCTGTCCAGTATTCTTGCCTAAGAGTCTTCAACTTGGTTATTAGCACACTACATCCTCTTCTCTGGGGCTTAGATACAAAATCAATGCCTTCGCAGCTCTAAGGTTCATTATTTATTATATTCTCTCGACATGAGCAGAATAATTAAAATAGTCTATGTAATCTTATACAACTGAGAAATCAGTGAACCATTATATCACATAAATTATCAATGGTAATAAAATCTTTCAGTGAATTTTTCTTAAAGCTTTTTCCAATGTGTTTCTACCTTTATTGTCTTGTTAGCCATTTTCAATGACAGTGTAAAAGAATTTAGGCAAATTAGTGGTACTCCCATCTCACAGAATAGAAAAGTGAGGTCTAAAAATGGTAAGTGATAGTCTGGGTCATTGGTGCCATACCTTTGGAGTCAAATCTATATCCGCAAGATGTTCTGGTCTCAGATCTCACCTGAAATTAGAAGACAGTAGGATCATTTCAATTCTTTAAATTAAATCTTTAAACTAAACTAAATCTTTAAACTAAAATTAGAAGACAATAGGATCCTTTCAATCTTTAAACTAAAATTAGAAGACAATAGGATCCTTTCAATCTTTAAACTAAAATTAGAAGACAATAGGATCCTTTCAATCTTTAAACTAAAATTAGAAGACAATAGGATCCTTTCAATTCTTCAGTGCTGTTGAAACAATAAGGTCTGAGCTGTACCTGTTTGTTTAACGTGTTTTGGATTCAACGGACAAGACAACAAACCCACAGACTAATCGTACACCCCATTGGCTTTTGCCAATTCTCATTTTTACTGGCAGCTGCATTTCAAGAAAAAGCTGGTGAACTGCAGGCAGTGGCTAATGCGGACCTCTCTGGGTATCGGTACATCCAGACCACCGCATAAACCGGCGGCGTGTTTAGAATGGGAGCAATAGCAAAGAAGTGTCAGCTGAGCCCCAAGAAACCCTCAAAAGGTGAACACTTTGTTTACGAATCAGCGGGCTGCGCTCTGGTTTGAGAATTAAAGAGCCTCCAGCCATACTCTGGTCCTCTCCAGATAGTGAATACAGATGCAGCTACAATGTAACAATAGTAGTGAGAGCAAGAAAAACAGCTGTCGTTTATTGAGAGCCTCAATTCCAGGCACCAGCCTGGGAGTTTTATGTTTATTATTTCTTTTAATCCTCATAACCCAAGATAGATAGTCGTTTCTTCTTCTAAGTTCCCACCTGAAGTTGAAAGAACCACGGAGAACACTGAGAAGAGAGTTTACTCAGAAGGCAGGTCAAGTGACTATTTAAGATGTACATATTTTTAGCACTATTTTTCTATTATTTGCCATATTTTGATACGATAATACTGCTGCTTGCCCTATTTTTTTCAAAAGGAAATATTTAGACATATAATGTTTGCAGCCTTTTTAATCATAGAGTTTTTTGTTTTCTTTCTTAACATCTTTATTGGGGTATAACTGCTTTACAATGGTGTGTTAGTTTCTGCTTTATAACAAAGTGAATCAGTTATACATATACATATGTTCCCATATCTCTTCCCTCTTGCGTCTCCCTCCCTCCCACCCTCCCTAATCATAGAGTTTTGATGACTATTTTGCAAGAGTTTAATCAGGGGGGAACAAAAGCTTTATGAACCTGTTTTCTCACTCCCCTTATTTGCACTATGTGCTTATTTATTATCCGTTAGAACGAACTCCTCATATGGTTTGAAATGAAAGGATGATCTATCTCCTCATTACCGATCCTCTGCTTGGTGATGAAAAACAAAACAAAACATACGGACAAAGGAAAAATGCCTTCCTGTCATTTCTCAGCCTTCCTTGCTGCTTCTCAGCTGGGACGTTCCAGAGTGGGGTTTAATGAAAGAAGGTGAGAAGGTGAAAAAAAAAGCCCTAACGAGCATGTGTTTAGTTATATGGAAAGATCACTGAGACATGGCAGTGATTTTCTTTGTGCCTAACATAATGCAGTGTCCCCCAAGGTCAAAGAAGCCCATCATCCTTCCTTCCCCACCCCTTCATTTCCTACCCTGGCAACCAGCTCCTCCACCTACAGCATATATCATAAAGTTTAATTTCTGGTGGTGGAGTGAAAAAGAATGTCATTCCCCATCACCAGCTTGTAGCTCTTGAGAAAACACAGAAGTGGCGCGGGAGGGTCTTTCGGTTGCTTGCATCACTGGTTGAGCATCTCATAAGTGCACATTTCAGATCTCAAGCTTGGGATGACAGATACCCAGCCCAGTCTGCAGGCTCACTCACACTCACCCTTTACATTGGGAATGAAGAATAAATTCCCATCTCGCAATGCAGAGCCACTGAAAAACACACTGCTTTAATGCTTCGAAGGAGAGCCAATAATAACTGTCGAACTCTAAAGCAACGCGCCGAATGAGAATGAATCCTGTTGTCATAACATCATTCTGAAAATGTCTTTAATCACCGAGCATTCCAATCCTGTGGTGTGAGCATCACACTGAAAATACAAAAAAAAAAAAACCTAAAAACAAAAACAAAGAAACCAACCACATGAAGCCCAAACTCAGACAGAACTCCCAAACTCTAAGAGAGAGTGATGTTTTTGCTTCCACTTCCCAAACCAGGAAACCATTACTCATCAATCCCAACAGATCACTCCTTTAGGGAGTGGGCGAGAGGTACGACAAACGAAAACAAGCAAAAAAAGAAACTGTGGAGTACGGCTCCTTTCGTATCAGCATCTATCTCAGGGAGGCAGAACATGCTTCTCTAATGCTCTATGTCCAGTATAACTATCAATACTTTGGCAGAAATTAATTGAGATCTCTTTTTCTTTGAAGTCGAAATATGCAGCCTGAACTGTGCTCTCATCCTCTACATTGCACTGAGTGAATAACCTAAATTACACAGAACGGCAGTAAATTGGCTCATCATAGCCCTGTTCTAATTTTAAAAGGATAAGAAACTAAAAAACCAGACAGCCTCACACGTAGCAATGCAGGGACTAGTGAAGCCCGCTAAGGGGCTCTCAGTGTCTTTCCCCAGAAGGTCATGGGTTCAAATTCAACCTATGTCTGTGATGACCAAGGACCATTCAATGTCTTAGGTTAAATATATGTGTGCCTTCAACATAATGTTCCCAAAAGGATGCTGACAGCTTGCATCTGTCATGCTTGCTGACTCTCTCATAAGGACAGTGGCTGGCCAACCACATGTGGAAACTAAATCACTTCCTCCCATATAAACGTGATCCTTGCCAAATGTGAACTCCGAGGCACCAAGGAGCATCTTGCTTTCATGCTGTCTGCTGTCTGCCCATCTTCCAGCTCCAAGGGAAAAGTAGAGCCACTCTTTGACTGACAGTCTAACACCTTGATGAGCCCAGGACAGGCTTTAAATTTTAAAGACTTACAAGCATGCCCACAAGAAAGGTATTTTCTAAGCAACATAATAACTGTCTCAGTTTCAACAAAGCATTCACTCACGGTGATAAAATGCCAGGTCACAAGTCAAATTTTGACTCCATTACTGAGCATTATCCTTGAGCTCCAAATGGAAAGTCAGTACAATTCACCAGCTGTCAGGCTCCAGCCTTCCCCTCACCCTGAACAACAACAGACTAACAGGCTAAACAGTTATAGCTGCTGGAGTCACTACTTGATTAGATTCTTAATGAGTGTCTCTGTCCACAGGTCACTTCAGCCAGTCACTCAACAAATAGACTTCAAGTCATTTTGGATCCCAGGTTTCTGCTTGGAATTTCATAGAATTCAGAAGAGATCCCCCATCAATCAAAAGAGATTTAGGATGACTTAGTGATAATTAAGGTAATTAGATTGCTCCTCTTTAGGAGAAAGCAAAAGTCGGTGTGGGTGAGTTGAGATATGAGATTTCCATAGAATTCCTTCCATAGGTTGTAAATGGTTTCCACCCTTAGATTTTTGATGCTCAGCACCAAGGAGTAGATTGGTAAGTGGGAGAATGCCCTATAAGGGGCACCCCCAGGATGTGTCAGTGTTGTGTATCCGAGGGATGCTAAAAACCTCGGCCACCCCAAGAGCATAGATTGCCAGGCTACAGGGAAAGACGGCAGCACCCATGTGAAATCCTGTTGCCTAAAAGCCCTCCAGGAGTCCAGCTCCCTAGCTTTTCCTGTCACCTGAAAGATGATCTCATCATAGCCAGAAGAAGATCTGTCTAGATCCTCTCTTTTGAATACTAGTGATCATGTGAACCTATGCTACCAGGAAGTGGCAGACTTTGAAGTTATTTCTTGTCAAGTCACCGGGTCACCTGGGAAATTAGAGTCTGTAAGGTCACAAGGGGGGCAAAACTTGGCGAATATTTCCTCCTGCCAAGGGTGTGAGGCGAAGGTAAAATTAACAACCATGACCCCTAAAAAGAAAAAAAAAAGGAACAGATGCTGAAGCGCCTCCCACCCCCCTTTTAAATCTCTAGATGGAGCTGTGTCTGCAGTGCCAGTGGGTTGAAGGTGGCTTCTTCTGGCAGGAGCAGAGTCTGCCTGAGGCATCAGGTTTAATCCCACATCTACCCAACCTCCATCGACTGATGGGTCCATCAGATCTTTATTTATAACTTATTCCATCTACCTACCTAGTAGAAATTGATCATTTCAGCTGTGAACTCTATCGCAAATGGTCATTTTTCTGATGGAGAAATGAAAAATACTTTTTCTAACGTAAAGCAGTCTAGGGGGATTTTCAGAGACTTCACTGGCGCTCTGTGCCTTTCCAGGATTTGGCCTGATTTTCCCAAAAGGCGCTCAACAGCCTTCTCTCCTCCAGGACTCTGGACCCACCATCCTTGGGCTTCCTCCGCACCAATTTTCCTCCCTTCCTTGTGAGGCTGGCTTTTCCGGATTCTCACCACGTAGTCCAAATATGGGGCCCAGATATGTGTCGATTGCTGTTGGTCTCTGGGCTCGGGCAAGAGGAGAGTGAAGGTCGGTACCAGAGCGAGTGTGGGATGAAGACTGGGGCAGAATTTGCCAGATGCCCAGCGGGGTGTCATAAGATGAACCCCGAAGTGGCCACAGAGAGGAGAGTTTGGGAACTGAACCAAGGGTTTTCAGCGGAGCTCCTGGGGCAGGATTGACATGGCCCCATCCATCAGGTGGAAACCATGAAGTCCTCCCCCGACCCAACGCCAGAGAGATAAAGATGTCTAAATAACCAGGGTCGCTGCCACAGCAACACTGCCCGGGCCCCGGGGGGAGGGGGAGCGCCTTTTCTGCTGAAGCCACGGCTGGGGCTTGTTTGTAGGTTCGCAATTCACCATGATAAATGTAAAGACCAATTAAGGTTTGATCCGTGCACACAGGAGGCAGACGGCGGCTGATAGTGGAACCAATTAACGAGCATGTCCCCTAATTCCTGCCGCGGCCGCCGGGCGCACCGAGGATCCCCAGGCGCCTGAGGCGGCTGCCCCCGAGCTCCGCGCGCCCCCCGCCAGGCCCTGGAGGGGGGAGTCCTCCTCCAGCTAGAAGGTGCAAGGAGCGGGTCCCCCGGGCGGCTGGGGAGGGGGCGCGCCGGGCAGGGAGGCGCAGAGCCAGCCGCCTACGGAGCCCAACTGTTTGCAGCCGGGTCCGGGCGGGTGGGGCGCCCCCTGGT
>NW_020171987.1:1089163-1089455 GCF_003031525.2 Neophocaena asiaeorientalis asiaeorientalis
CGGGCCGCCGCCGCCTCGGCCCCCCCTCCCCAGGTCCCCCCTTCCCTTCAGGCTCAGTCCGCTGGCCCAGACGTGACCCCCGCACAAGGTGCTCGCGCTGCCGGGGCGCGTGTGATTAATGGCCCGAGGTCGGGGACGGCACAGGCACGAGCCCCTTCTTGGCTCGGCCAGGGTGTGAGGGTATCCGGGAGGAGAGCCAGGTCATGGCGGTGGGGGCCCTGGGGACCGCGGCGGCGGCGGCGGCGGCGGCGGCGGAGGAGGAGGAAGAGAAGTAGGTGACGCGGCCCGGAGA
>NW_020171987.1:1089504-1119738 GCF_003031525.2 Neophocaena asiaeorientalis asiaeorientalis
CTCGTCCCCTCTGGCCCCGGGGCCGGCGCCGCGGCGGATCCCCAGCGCCAGCAAAGTTTGGAGCCACGGGCGCCGCGCGCCCGTCCCTCCCCGCACAGTTCCCTCGGCGGTGTCTGTGCCGCCGCTGCTGCCAGGGCAGGACAAAGGCTCATTAACACGTGATGGGACCGCGCTTCATAAATGGGACCGGAGCGAGAGGGAGCCAGAGACAGAACGCGAGCGGAGGGAGAGGCAGGGACCGCACGAACCGACCAGGCGACGGGCGCCCGGGCTGGCGGAAACCGGTGGGCCCGGCGGGGCGAGCGGCAGGAATCAGCGAAGAGCCCCGGGAAGGGGTGAGGCTCGCGGACGGAGGGGGCGCCAGTCCCGATCTCTGTCGCGGGCGGGCGCTCGAGGCAGGGGACGCCGGCGCGCGGGCTGCGCGGACCGACCGACTTACTGACCGACCGACGGAGGCACACCCCGCTCCACCCACCCCACCCGGCCTCGCCCGCATCCCCGCGCCGGCGCCGCCTCCCTCTCGCGACTCCCTCGGCCACCCCTTCCTGCTCCACTTCTTTTCCGCCTCCGCCTCTGCTCGGCTCCCGCGGCGCCAGTGCCTTCCCCTGGCCCGGGCGGGGTGCCTCGGCTCCCGGCAGAGCTCACCGTAGTCGGGGCGGGGGGCGGGGACGTTTCGTTCTAGCAGAGAAGCAGCCCTGCGCTGGGCAAGAGGTGCCGAGGGAGCTTCTCCCGCGAGGACCGGGGGATGCGAAGGGTAAGACCTGGCAGAGTTGCGTTTGTAAATACTTCTTCCGCCTCCCGCCCCCTCGGGTGCTGACCAGTGTGGTCCCCAAGTGTCCTTCGTGGAGTTCTTATTCCGTGTGAGCGAATTGTGCATCGGTGTTTACTAAGCCGTAGAGCCCCAGCCTGTTAACTGTGGTCTGTGCTACTTCTGGAGGTTTCTACCATTTACTAGTTATTGAATGTGTGCGCACCTGGCTCTCTGTATGCACTGACGTCTGTTTGTGGAAAATGTGTAATTGTGCATGTTTGAAAAACGGGCGCTTGAGTTGGTACTTGATGCTTCTAAGCCATATCATCCACTAAGTCTTCCCGGAGAAATACATCGATCTCTGCACCAAACCTGAAAACTGTCTAAAGTCAAATATTAAATGTCATATAAAGGAATGTATATCAAATAATAAACTTTTGCATATAAAAATATAGCTACAGGAAACACTCTTCTTTGAGGAAAAATGGACGAGCATTTAGCTGATATCTCAATTTGAAGTGATGGAACCATTTAATTCAGAACTAGCTGTTAGATGAAAAAAGTTGACGTTGTGTTTTTAAGAGACATTTCTTGCCAAGGCTCACAATCACAAACGGATCAGCTCCTGAATGAAAATGTGTTTTGCTATGACAGACGTGAGAAACTGTCATTTGGTCGTTTGAAAGTTTAGAAGTTACATGCATGTTTCTGATTTTAGTTTTTAATTAAACAGATGAGAAAAAAATTAGTCACCTTTTAATCATTGTGTCTCCCATGTTTTTTATTTTCCTTCAGATAAGTGCTATTCTTGCCTTTGTTGTTGCTTTCTTGATGTATTAGCACCCTCGGGCATTTAATCCAATAAGAAATTAGAACAAATCTACTGGTTTTAAAGGTGTTGAAATATATCTCAGTGGGTCCCATAACTTCTTCTCATTTTAAAGACCAAGTTAGTATCTTTTGAACAATGGTGGAAATGGAATCTCTCTGGGGAAACTATCAGTGGGTGACCACTGCCATCAATCGATTTTGCAGAATATTGAGAAGCTCGGAGCAACCAACCTTTAAGGTTCCCATAGGACTTTATCTGATTTAAGGTGTTGCTTTTCTAATCCCACCCTACTGACAGTTTGCAAGAGAAGATATACTGATTGATTTTTCTCTGTCCTTTTTTTCCTGGTACTCTTTGCCCCTCCCCCGCTCTCTAACTCAGTTAAAAGCCGTGTTCTCAAAATAAAAGGCCACGTATAGTTTCTTGAGTGAGACAGATTATTTTCTGATTATCCATACATGAACAGGATCCACGCACCTCCAGAATTTTAAACGTTGCATACTGCAGGCGGTTTCTGTAGGTACAATAGCCGTTACCACCGTTGGGCAAGACGCTTGGACAAGGTTTTTAAAAACAAATCCATTTTTAGGTTATCAAGAGAACTTACTGTAAACGAACTCTTTTTGTTCCAAAGATGTCTCCCACTCCTGGCAAGGAGCAATCTTGGCTGAGGTAGGTATCAAGTGTCTGATGGGGAAAGGTCTCATTGTGTTCCCTAGTCTCCCTGGGGGTAACATGATGCCACAGGGGGCAACTGCTCAGTTTTGACCTTTCAAAAATAAAATTACTATGCTTGCATACTCGTTGTTAGGAAGGCAAATTATATTCATGACACCCCCCCCAACTTTTAATAGATAGCATCAGTACATGTGCATATAAGAAGAATGTTATGCCTAGTCCCTTAAACAAGCCCTAGGTGATATTATTTACTTTGGTGTGTGAAGTTTCACCTTCTAGTGAAAAATCTGATCTCACGTTGGAGTAGTGCTTGGCTTTGTTTGTTATCCACTGTTTTCTTTTTCTGTTACCCTTTTCCCAGTGGACCACATGCCTCTCTGTCTCGCTTGTGAGATTGTTCTTCTCTAATAAGCCTAGCTGCAGGATCAGTGTGTTCTTTTTGGCATTTCAAAATGTTAAAATAGTGAAATTGTTAAATGTTACCAAGACGAAACTGCTGGGAATGAAATTCTCCAGAAGAACCACTACATTTGTGGCCTATCACAGTCTCTTCCAAAAGAAAACTCCTTGAATCGGTTTACCTATTTTCTCAAGAAAGAAGCAGTCCCAGTGATTGTGTTGATATGTATTTAGTATGCGGTGTCAGTTTATTAATTACTAAGGCAAAGCCTGAAAAACTCACTCAGAACAATCATGTGACATTCTTCTTTGCTTTGACTGAATTAATCTGAACCACCAGGATATTTAGACAGGCTCCTAGGTTGTCTTACATATTAGTATGTGGAATTAGAATTGCAATTCTCGGCTGTATTAGAATAAACATTATGAAATGGAACTTATAATAGCAGTTTATAGTTCACCAGGCTTACCAAATGTTTCTTCCCAGAAAACAGTTGGCCTAATAAGGAGAGGGATTATTTCCCATAATTAGCTCTCCAGGAATGCTGCAAAAAAGAGTAATAAATCAAATTTGGAAATACCTAACAACACATGATGAGTAAAACGAGATTTGGTTATAGGGTCTTGAATTTGGTTAGGAAGATGGAGCCTGTCTGTTAGTTTGCTGTTATTCTTGGGGTAATGATGTTAGCTCAGTTGTATGAAGCACACAGATGAGAGCTTTCATTCCTCTTTCATTCTAAAGGGATGCCATTGTCTCCACCAGTGTAAGTCTGTCTCTTTTATTTTTGTATTCATCATTTTCTAATTGAACTAACCAATGAGAGTGAAGACAGCCTTTGGGTTTAAATTATTTATAATTCTGCTTCTGACTCTGAAATGACCTGGACCTAACATTGTTGTGAAAAACTATGCCAGGGCAGGTTTATATACTGCATATCTATATCTTGAGGGGCTGAAAGCTCTGCTGATTTTGCTTTTCTTGACTCAAAGTTGGTCGAGAAGTTAAAGAATAAGAGGCAATCAAAACCAATGGATGTATTTTGTGTTGGCAAAATTTTAACTTCCTATTTTCCCCCCTGAATCTCCAGCTCTTTCCTAATCCTGTTCTCATGATGATGTTAACCTTATATTATAACCACATGAATGCTGTTTTTGAGGGACTGGAGGGTTCAACACTTTGTAACTGAATTGCTGTTTAATGTTTTGATAACCACTTAATTCACCAATCTGTATATTCTTAGATTAGATTAGGTTAACTTTATAACATATGACAGATCAACTCAGATTTCTCCCAAATATTTTCTGGACTAAAAGAAATAATGTCATCCAGAGTTTACAAAATGTCAAGTTATATACTGCATCATTTAAGATGACCAGGATATATAAATACACTTTTATAAATATGTCTGAAGAAACTTTTTCAAAGACATATATCAAGACCGAAATAAAAACTGAGACATGTTGCCTTGATATATTTGAACATATGATTCAGATTTTAAATAAATACTACAAGTTTGGGGAAATGTCCAGATTCAAGGCAGCTATGCAGAGGACATGGAAAACTCAAGGCAAAAGGAAGTATCCAGCTTGAATCAAAACAAGGCTGTTCTTATTTTCCAGGATAGTGGAAATCTGTTCCAGTGTCCTGTGTTCTAAAAATCTTGCAAAGATGCTAGGATGGGCAGAACCACATTCGGTGATAGTTTTCTCATAAACACCGATGGATGTGTTTAACACAGTTTTCACCAATCTTGCTGACTGGTTATTAATTTTGGAAGAAAGTTGGGAGAAAATATACAAGGTTATTACTGTGTCACAAGGTGCACGTTAGTATAGGTATATTTGTTGGATATAACACATTATAATGCTATCACAACTAAGTTAAAACTATAGGAAATTTGTGAGGGGGAAAGGGGAAGGCTGGCTGTTTTAGTCATTTTCCAGTGATTCCCTTGGTGCTGTTCAAATGGTTTGAGGTTAGATGAACTTCTATCTCAAACAGGCTTGCATGGATAATAGGTGTGTTTATGACATATCAGTAATCAGAGGTCAAAGCCATTACATAAAGTAATCAGTGTGATTACCTCTAGTTATTAACATAAAATATTTACTGAAAATCCTGGGTCATATTTTTTCACTGAACAGAGTGCCTTATGGAAAATAAAGTACATTTCATTATAACAGTTTTTCTAGGGCAGTTGAGATTACAAATATATTCTTGATCTAGTTTTTATGGCTATTTTCCACATATTCGAAGTACTTTCCATATAGATTATTGGTGAATAACTTTGGGATATCCTCTGACAGCTTCATTTGGACAGGTTAATTTCATAACTTAGCAAGCGTGGAATTCTGAGGTTCAGAGTTATGTTCGTATGGGTTTTTGAGGAAAGAATTGTTTACACCCCAAACCTGAGCAAATAGGCCTGGCAGAGTCCTAGCAGTTGTTTCAAAGTACCGTGAATTCTGTTTTAGCCCCAACTGGAGAAATGTTCACACCTGCACTTTAGGAAGGCTTTCGAAAGTTTTGCTTTGTTTCTTTTCTTTTCTTTTCTTATTGAACATTCCAGTTGAGACTGGTCTGATGGGAATCAGTGTTTTTTTAGCCACCTCTTTTTTTTTTTATAACCCCCTGCGCTGTTATTGCATTATAGTCTGTATTTTTGAATAAATTTATTAAAATAAATTTTGCATTTTTGAATGCAACAAGGGATTTAAGTTCCCTTTTCTCCTAACACAGATGGCAAATCATTTTTCCCTAGGAGTACGATATTTTATTATCTGATGTCTTATTTTTCCACTCACATTTGGATTCCTAATTGTTTAGAGTTTGGATTCGTTGAAGAGAAATTTGATACCTTTGGCATGATTCCTTACCACCATTATAAACTCTGAATAGCATTAAAATTTTTTTTTAACTTCAGGAGGTAAAGTGCAGCATAGTTTCCAAAATTCGACAGTGTGATATCTATTTCTTTATTCCCACTAGCAAATTCCATGCTATTGCTTTTTAAGGAAAAGCAGAAGCATTTTTCAAAGACATGCCAAGCAATCTGTTGTGGGAGTTGAATATACTGGCAAATGCTTTCACAAACTGTGTATGTCAGTAGTATATTTAAATATAATTAAAATAAAATATTATTAGGAAATAATGTTTTTCAAAGTTTATGTTGAAATGGGAGGGTTCCCCTCTTTCCTTTATCATTTCTTTATTCGTTCTGAGACCATATATTTAGAGAAGAAAATTGGAGTCAATGTGAGTTCTGTAAATTGAGTTAAAAGGAGTTTTACATTTAAATTGGTGAGAGATTCCAGTATGCTTTTAAAAAAAATTCTACTTTCACATTGGACAGTTGTACTAGGAAATTTTATAACATTGATTGCTGTTGGTCAGGTGGCTAAAAAAGATGTTTTTAATATAGCAAGTGAACCAAAACCATAGGTAGTGTGCCTTTGTCGCTCTTGTTTGCTTTTAACCCCGCTATATTTAAAAATAAATCAACTTGATTTATTCTTTGTAAGAGAGCGTATTTTAATACCAGTGTGATCTGTGTATTTTGGTTTATTCCAGTGTTACTTCTTAAATGGACCATAGTTTCAACTCATTTTAATGTATTGCTACCAGAATTTGTAAATGTTTTCTCTAGCTTTTGTACAAGTTGTGGTGAACAAGCGATATGCATGTGGAGAAAAAGGAAAAAATAAAATAAAAAGAAAAAAATTAAACAACTTAACTCATAACTAAAGTAAGCAAAAGATTGTCCAAAGAGATCTGTATCTTTGTCTATGTGGGAATTTGGCTTTGGAAAATGTACAACTACTTTTGGAAATTAGATCTAAGTTCATACAAATTTTTCAAAAGGGAAACCTTTGAATGATTTTAGTCCTCGGCTAAGGAAACTAATTATGAGTAATCTATGATCCATTTTTATTGATGAAATAATTAGAGAGGGAACAGTCTGCCCAGAGTCATATATTTAAGTGCTCTGGGATACATTTCCATATATTTATAACTTGTAGGTATTTTTGAAAGATCCCTGCCAGCTATAAGCAGTGCAAATTGCATAATTACCAGGGTAACTGTAAGATAATTTGCAGTAGATTTGCATTACTTGGGCCTACTGCAAAATTTCCATTTTAGTTCGTCATTTTCTGGGTTCACCTCCCGTGATACATAATTTTATGGTTTTGGCAAGAGAAGAACAAATAGAAACATTTCCAGCTTAAAAAGGAAATAAGCTGGAGTGTTACTTACTTTTACTTTTTTCCTGTTCTTTTATGCTCAGTAGTCACGGGTTCCTTCACAACGGTGTTGATAGACATGGTTAGCAGTCCTATCAAACTTGACATAGACTTTGTAAATAGAATTAAGAGACAATGGTATGCAGTTTTTAATTTATGTCTGCTTACTGGGTAAGTGCATGTTATGTCTTGAAGCCACTTTTCTTTGCTGGGCAAAAGATCTAGCAAATAAGTTACCTGAAAAAGTGCAGAGAAGCTCTGGATTGTAGACTGAAAATCCTTGAGAGGTTCTTCACTCCTTACGCTCATTTTCGGGCTAGACTACATTGTTCTACTCCAATCAAATAGAAGAAGCTTGGTTTTAAAGATCTTCTGTGGGAGACTACTTTATCATGAACAGGCTTCCTTCACCATCCATTTCAATGATCGAAAAACCTATGCTCATAGAATATTCTTTCTTCCTATCTCACCTCAATTCTTCTTAAAGGCTAGTTCTATTTTCCTCCCCCATCTAGTCTTTTTCACAGGTTTCCATCTTTAACAATGGTTCTAAAATTTTAGAGTGTCTTAGAATCTCCTGGAGGCCTTGTGAAAACACAGATGTGCCCCCACCCAGGAACAGAGTTTCTGATTCTGTCGGTCTGAGGTCGGACCTGAGACTGCATTTCTCCCAAGTTCCCAGGTGATGCTGATGCTTCTGGTTGGAGAGCATCCTTTGAGAACCACTGACCTATAAAATAACTAACTCTGTGTGCTCTTCCAAACCACATGTGACTTCTCAGACTGTTCTTTAAGGTGTACCCTGGGATGTCCAGCCTATGCTCAACTATCTTATTTCCTAGTTCTTTATCTTCACGTCACTTTTTCTGAATACTTTTAGTTCCTCAACTCTGTTCAAAATCACATAGTTGTAGCACACAAACCATGATTCAAGGTCACTCTTAAGTATAATAGAACTACCTCATGGTTTCAATGGCATAAAAACTCTGTACTTGCATCCGATTTGTTACTACATTTCCAAAGCAAATTTTACACCATTACTGAAACCAAGTTCTTCTAGTTCTGTTTGTACATTGTAATTTACATCTTGAAAGCATGTTTTTCTGTTTATATCTTGTATTGTTCATACACACTGAAAATATTTTTTATTAAGTGATTTTCAATTAAAGTAGGTGATATGTAAGTACCTAGTTTTTAAAATCATGTTTAAATGGAATCCTGAACTTACACACAATAAAAATGTTTTAAATTACTCCAGTGAGAAAATGATAGGAAGGAAATTGAATTATTTAGAAAACGAGTGTATCCTTGATTTGTATGAGTATTTAAACAAATATTAACTTCTCTTGTGAAATATTCCATTTTAGCTTCTGTAATGATAGAAAATAATTTTCCATTCTTTTTCATCACAGAGTTATGACCTGTGTTGGTGATTTTATATTTGAAAATTGGAAAGCCAAATGTTTCATAAAATAGAAATGAGTTGAGTTTGTTATTAGAATTGATTTTGGGCTCCTGAGACATTCCATTCTTACTTTTAGCATCTCTTGGCATAAACGTGTCATTTGTTTTCAGTATAACTACTTTCCTTTACTCATTCTTAACTACTTTCTTGAAGCACAATTCCAAATACTCACAATTAAGTTTTATCAATATATTAAATTTTCTCAATGCCTCTTTGCCTCAGAAAAGCAATTAGAAATTTTGTAGGCAATAGTAATAACCCTCTTTAACATATTTTCTTATTTATGTTTAAATTTAGTCAGTTGTAAAACGCATAAAATGTTGTTAGCAGGAAAAATTGCTCAACCAAAGCAAGAACCACGTCCACTGAACAGAGTAACAAATTGATTCCTGAGGGCTTATAAAAGCCGCTCCATCTAGTGGTTGAATTTTCACATAACTTCTCTTGATAAGTTGCTTTGAAGACACACACACGCAGAAACCCATCTGGGAAAAATCAGTGCATAATAGCATGCATTTGAGGGAAGGAAAAAGTCCATTATAATCATAATTTCATACACTGTCTTTAAAGGTCTATCAACACATATAGTTAGGATTCATTCACAGTTGTGCATCTCACAAAAATCTCCTTATATATCACGGTTATATGGCAAAACATTGAGGTTCATAGTACATACTCAGGCTGAAGAAGGATCAGAATAGAAAGTAAATACCTGATCTTTGCCCATAACTTCTACTTGCCATCAATATAATTTCTGTTTGATACTGAGATCAAAGATCCTGGGATACACAGTTGTTGATGCCTTTCATGTAACTTTTACATCTGGTTACAGTTCTTTCCAGTTGGATGTTTGTATGAGACCAAGACTCAGGTTTACTTCCCTAATGATCAACTGACTTTATGCCAAGGAAAACTATTCACAGTTAAAAGTCATTCTGCTAGGATAGCTCTGCTCTACTGCCAGCATTCATTTAGTAAACAGGCATTGAGTACATACCCGGTGCCGGGCACTATGCCAGGCAGAGGACATTCAAGACCATATAATACAGGTCCCTACTCTCAAGGTGTTCATGATCTGAAGGCTTTAGACACAAGAAAGACTGCTGTGGGATGACTCAGCATTGCCAATCATCTGTCCAGGGAGAAAACCTCAAAGCACATATAGGAAGGGAATTTACCCAAGCCGGTACTATTTGATGATGAAGTATCATCTGTCTATTACTTGTATTCATATCCTACTCAACTCTGTCTCCTGTGGGAGGGGAAGGGCAGATGGATGGGCTTTATTGGATTGGAATGGAGAATCATTTCCCTTGCTTCCTTGACCTGTATCCATTATCCAGGTGTGATACGTGAATAGACAATGCCTACAGTGTTTAGCACAGAGCACATGCCCAACAAAAATACGTTACACGAAGCATGTAAGGGGCCAATAACTTTATATCCATCTGCCGCCTTGCTGTAGTAACACAGCTGTGTGCCATTTGGGCGCCAAGAGTGAGTCACAGGCACTCCCTTGTTGGAGCCCAAATGACGATTACATAGTTTCTTCTGCCTTGATTCCAGGCAAGTTCTTAAGAACTGACCAGAGAGTGGCATCCTCTCTCTGGGCCTTAAGAAAACCACCCTGCTTATGGTGGGAAGTGGAGTGATTTCCTTTGAGTTTGAATAGCTCCGTATGGGCAATGGATGTTTCAAGCTTTTGTCGACTTACAACAGTCATGTCTCATTCAGACCTAAAGAAGGTGCCCTCTCTGTTCCTCGCTGGTGTCGTGGAAACTATCATAACCGTCCATAATCTTTATAACTGACTACTGAAGAAAAAAATATATACGTAATTTTTAAATTAGTGGCAAAAAGAAGTTAGATTTTATTTATTACTTGCCAACAGCCATTGATTGCAAATAAGGTGCTAATCCAAGGCTAGGATTTATAGCTTATAGTTAATTCTCATACTTTGTCCCTAAAGCCCATGGGGCAAGGATGATTTGCAAGTGCTACGGGCAACTTTTTTCTGTCAACAGAGCATTCCTTCAGATTTTAGTTGTTCATTGTGTAAAATTATTAAGTACTATTTATTACCTCCTTTCTCAAAATTGATTCTTCCCTTTCCTTAGAAGTGGAAAGAAGACTGTCTTATTAAATGGTTCCCGGACCTTGAAGTTGAGAGCAGGGACATTGAGTTATACAGACTTGGGTTGAAGTTCTAACTCCATTCTCTCTAGTGGGAAACGCTGGGCAAAGCTGTACCTCTCTAAGCCTCAGTTTTCTCATATGTAGAATGGGAATTGTAATAGCACCTAATTCATGTAAATATTAAAAAATAATACATATCCTTAGCATGATACATGGCACATAAACATGTTTCTGATTGAAAATATTTGGGAACTGGAATTTTCTCGGTCGTACATTTAATCACCCTAGTCACCCAGTCACTGAGATTTGAGCCCGGGGAAACAAGACTCTGTTTTTAGTTGGCCTTCATGTGTCTGTGCATGGATTCAGAGAGAAGATACTTCTTGTTGAAAGATGAATGAAGAAACTGAAAAGTATGCTGCTCCGTTGGACAACACGTAGCACGCTTTAAACCACTGTTGTCCTTGGCAATGAACTGCTGAGATTACTTGCCTACTGGGTTCTGCATACTGCTTTCGGCCTTTGTTGATCAAACCTCATGCAAGATAAAGACAATCTTATGGACTATTTTGTATATGGGCCAGGGCTTCTATTGAATTGAAAACTTTGCAAATTCTATTTTAAGGGAAGGCTGCTTCAATTATGCTCCTTTTACAGCTTATATAGAAAATGTATCTCCCTTTACCCCACTCCCCCCCGCGCCAAACAAGCAAAGGCACTTGGTAGGAGGAAACATCAAAACAGCAGAGCAACGTTAAATGATTCATGGAATTGGTTATAAAGGTCAACAGATCTAAGGAATCAGTTCATCTGTATCATTCACTTGCTTTTGTGATAGGTTTTCCTCCTAGCATTTTCACCTAATAGTGAGTGCTTAATTTGATGTAGTTTAAAGGCATCATTTCTTGAGCCCTGAAATTCTCTATGCTTTAAGAAGCCTATAAATGTTAAATAATTAGGCATACTTCAGGTTACATTTGAACAGAAATATAGCCTTATAAGTGCCCTAATGTCTATCTGGTTCATAATAATTGATATTTTTAATGAAAAATGTAACACTCATATTAGTAAGAATAGACCAGAGAAAAGGGTACTTTAATTTAATAACTTCTCTATGTTACAAAATACAAGAAAAGCTAAGCCTTTCAGAACCAACTGAGCATTACGAGCACAATGGAATTTTCTTTTCTGTATGGGAAAGAGAGAGAACATTAACACAAGGAAGAAGAATTATGTATTCTTGCCTGAATTATCAGGATAATTAAGTCAGTCTTTGACTTTGCTATGGAAGATGGTGCAATAAGTGACCAAACTACTATAATAATTCAAAACTCAACTGGTTAGGTCAGAGTTAGAACAGACTCAGTTGCCCATTCAGCTGTAACAGAAGCATCATTCATCAAGTTGTGAAGTTGGCCCGTGAGATCTGCCAGTGTACATTAAGGACGTGCCTTAGAAATAATGCAGTTATAAGAGTCAACTAAAAATTTCCCTACTGACTTTAGAGAAATACATTAGCAAGTTATTTTTCTTGATCAAATTAAGAGAAACCAGACTTGTTCCCAGAAATGAATGGAAAATAACAAACAAATATATCCACTGGCACCTTCTTTCTGTTGAACCATCCGCAGGGCTCTTTTATAGGTTAACCAGGCAGAACAAGACAGAACCAACAAACTAAGGAAAATAACACGATTAAGAAAAGGCCTATGGCTTCTACATTTGATATCCTGGACGTCTATCAATCTAGACATGATGAGCTTGGGATTATTTCCTTAAAGCATTTACAAACTTAGAATCTAGAAAAGGAGCCTGGTCGGCTGATACAGTCTGTAACTATATTGGGAGCGCCGGTCTTCTGATGCTTCTAGAGGGTTTTCTGCCTTCCCAGACATGACATCCTGCAGGAAGCAAATACTCTCTGGTGCCTGTTCCCCCAGAGATGCTGCAAGGATTTTGACTCCAGAATCAACAGTGCCAAATATCTAAATTACTGAAGTGTCCCTCTGAAACAAAGAAGGTCTTCAGTGGGGCAATGACGTCTAAAATAGCCTGCTATTAAATTATACTGGTATAGAAAAGACTTTATTTGAAGTCTTGTTTTGAGGACCTACTCCATGTTCATCCTAATCAGAACATGGGTGTTTTATACCCTTAATGATTGTAGAAACAAAGATACAGACTCTGAATAGACTTTTAAAAAAAACTCCATACTGCTTCCAAATCCATAACAATTTCTTGATGACACCATAGCCTGCGAGTTGATTTATAAGTTTGGAGGTGGTGGATGAAGAAAAGCAGGTGTGCATAGAGAAGTGGGCAAAAAGAACAGGTGATGTTATTCTAAAAATTGAAGTTTTTAAAAAATAATAGATTCACTATATTAAAGTATTTTTATTATTGTTATAAAGGCATGATTTACAGCCTAAATCGTTAGACTATGTTCCTTATATTTTTAAAAAGCAGAATTCTAGGAAAATCCCCTTTAAATGTCATTCAATCATTCTTTTACTATAATGGTAACAAAACCCAACTGCTTCTTTAATAGGTGCATCTACACCTCTTGCTGGAAACTTCCAATTAGATTTTCCCAGTAGCAAACAAAAACAAAATTAATGGTAGCTGCATCCCCCAAAACCTAAACTATATTACTAATGAACTCTCAAAGAAAACTCTCAATACAAAAAAATAAATAAATAATAGTAAGGTGGAAATTACTGTAATAATCCAAATGTAAAAATAAAGGGTTACCGAAATGCAGAGCACAATTTTCTTGCCATGATCCCATTAACTGTTAAAATAGCCTGTGCACAGTGGCATTTTGACATTGCTAAGATCCTTGAACTGCACAACATCCATGTATATTTTTAACTGTATTCTTTAATTAAAAATTTGGCTTATATTGGGTAGAAATTACTCTATATTTCATAACCACACTGTACCCTGACTCAGGTTTTAACAAGCTGTTTTTTTTTTTTAATGAAAGTGCTTGGTCACATTAAAATGGGAAATTGTGATCACATATGTGGTGATCTTAATATAGAGTAAATCACAGGCACACATGTTTTGAATTATTGAAATAAGGCTTGTGATCCTTCGTCTTAACTGAAGAAGCTTTATACCTCTTCCAAATACTAAAATTTTTATCCTTGAGGACATGTCGGTAGGCAGATTTACCTAGATGGGCTGGGATAGGAAAGAGCGATTTAGTAGGAGGTAGTCTTAATTAATATTGGCAAAATGCCATAATTCGTGTTTGTAAGAAGCTGGAAGGCTAGAATATACTATAAGATGCAAAATGGCTTTATCCTAGTTACTGTTAATGCTTAAAAGCATGTATAAAGTCCCAAAGCAGAAACTCTGGTGTCTGAGAGACATGGGTTCAGCTACAATCTCTTCATATTCTGGACAATTTATTTAAAATCTCCTGGTCTCCACTTCCTCATCTGTGACACGGGGATTATAAATAAGCACCTGATAGAGTTGTCATGACAATTTCACGATAGAATATATGCAGAGTCTCTCAAATGCCTGGAATGTAATAGACATTCAATGAAGTTTCCTCCTCCCTCACCCATGTGTGTATCTTATACTTGCTTCATGCTTTAAGTGCCGAGACAAAAATAAAAATTCAATAAGTAGCCTATGATCTAATTAAGTCAATGAATTATCTGGAAGTATAATTAGTATATGGCAAAGAGCCATTATACTAAGTAATGATAATAATAATTAATATTTATTGACGACTTAAATTTTGTGCCAGGCACTATGTTAAGTTCTTCACGTGCACTATTTTTTTCATGTAATTTTCAGAACAATTCTATGATGGAGGCATCCTCCTACTCCTTCTCCTTCCCGTTTTACAGATGAAATAATGAGGTTTAGAAAGAGTAACTACTTACCCAAATACAGGTCTGACACTAATCTTGGTTTGCTAACTCCTAATTCAGTGTTCTCTCCATTACTGGTGCTTGGACTGGCTGGAATCAGTGGGGAAAGAAGGGAGATAGTAGCATCCCTGTCTTAGGTTAGGGAGATGATGTATCATAAAGGTTGAAAGCAGGGCTTCCTTGGTGGCGCAGTGGTTGAGAGTCCGCCTGCCGACGCAGGGGACGCGGGTTCGTGCCCCGGTCCGCGAAGATCCCACATGCCGCGAAGCGGCTGGGCCCGTGAGCCATGGCCGCTGAGCCTGCGTGTTCAGAGCCTGTGCTCCGCAACGGGAGAGGCCGCAGCAGTGAGAGGCCCGCGTACCAAAAAAAAAAAAAAAAAAAAAAAAAAAAAAGGTTGAAAGCAGCTCCAGACCTGTCAATATCCAATATGGTAGCCACTAGCCATATGTGGCTATTAAGCCCTTGAAATGTGGCTAGTTCCACCTATTGAAAGGATAATATTTTGGATGTATTGAGTTAAATAAAATATATTATTAAAATTAATTTCACCTTTTACCTTTTTCTCTTTACCCTCGATAATGGAAACTTTAAAATTGCCTATGTGGCTTGCATTCCATTTTTTAAAAAAAAATATTTTGAAGCTATAAATCAAGCTCATAAACTACTAAATAAAGTATGTTCCAGCCTCTTACCTTGACAAATATGCCTTCAAGAGGGCCTGCAAGGCCAGGTTCAAATTTAGAATTTTTGGCCTCCTTGGAGTTAGACAGCAAAACATGATGGTGCGGGGGAGCCAGCTTTGCCCGCCCCCTTCTGCTCCCACCCACACTGCACCACGAGGACACACGCATGCAGGCACACGCATGTGATCGGCCCAGCCTGCCCATCCTCACACCGCTTCCCCCACAAACAGCTGCCTCTGGCGGCCTCCAGGAGGACAGGCCCCAGGAGCAAGCCCACGGAGTTCATGGAATTGGAGCAGGGTGACTCTGGGAGGGCATCTCCTTGACCCCATCGGGGGTGCCCCAGCTGGAGAGGCTCTGTGACAACGAAACTATGATACCCTCTATAAGGTACACTCTAATTTCAGGGATGTTAAAATGTGAAAAAAATGTGCATTTTTTTAAATTTAATTTTTTGTTGAAGAATAATTGACTTACAATGTTGTGTTAGTTTCTGGTGTACAGCAAAGTGTATCAGTTATGTATATATAAGTGATATATATATATATTTCATATTCTGTTCCATTATGGTTTATTACAGGATACTGAATATAGTTCCCTATGCTATGCAGTAGGACCATGTTGTTTATCTATTTTATAGGCAGTAGTTTGTATTTGCTAATCCCAAACTCCTAATTTATCCCTCCCCCACTCCCTTTCCTCTTTGGTAACCGTAAGTTTGTTTTCTATGTAAGTCTGTTTCTGTTTCGTAAATACATTCATGTCATATTTTAGATTTCACATGTAAGTGATATCGTATGGTATTTGTCTTTTTCTGACATACTTAGTATGATAATCTCTAAGTCCATCCATATTGCTGTAAATGGCGTTATTTCATTCTTTTTTATGGCTGAGTACTATTCCATTGTATATATATGCCACATCTTCTTTACCCATTCATCTGTTGATGGGCATTTAGGTTGCTTCCATGTCTTGGCTATTGCGAAGAGTGCTGCTATGAACACTGGGTGCATGTATCTTTTTTCTTTTTTTTTTATAGATTTTATTTATTTATTTATTGGCTACATTGCGTTGTCGTTGCTGTGTGTGGGCTTTCTCTAGTTGTGGCAAGCGGGGGCTACTCTTTGTTGCAGTGCAAGGGCTTCTCACTGCGGTGGCTTCTCTTGTTGGGAGCATGGCCTGTAGGCGCACGGGCTTCAGTAGTTGTGGCACATGGGCTTCAGTAGTTGTGGCTCACGGGCTCTAGAGCACAGGCTCACTAGTTGTGGCGCATGGGCTTAGTTGCTCCACAGCATGTGGGATCTTCCTGGACCAGGGCTCGAACCCGTGTCATCTGCATTGGCAGGCAGACTCTTAACCACTGTGCCACCAGGGAAGCCCCGCATGTATCTTTTTGGATTATAGTTTTCTCTGGATATATGCTCAGGAGTGGGATTGCTGGATCATACAGTAACTCTATTTTTAGTTTTCTTGAGGAACCTGCATACTGTTTTCCATAGTGGCTGCACCAACTTACATTCCCACCACCAAAAACAAAAAAAATGTGCATCTTATATCGGATGTCCAGCAGCCTTCTGCATTCCATTTTTATCAGACAACACTGCTCTAGAATCAGAATATCTAGTTCATTCTGGCTCTGCCCTTACTAGCTGTGTGAATGGCAAATTACTTACCCTCTCTGTGCCTTTCATCTGTAAAATGGAGATAATAATGGCATCTACCTCACAGGGCTACTGTGAAAATAATTTGATATACATCAGAGGCTCGGAGGGCCAGCTGCACATAACAAACTCTCCATATGTGCTTAAAAGGGGAAAAATCAGCAAAACTTAGTGGTCTACCTGATTATAGAGGCCGAGGAGAGGGAATCCAGGGTAAGCGTGGGGTGTGAGCTTGAGTGACTAGAGAGATTATTCACAATACTGTAAGAAATGTGAAACGTGACATGGCTGCATTATTTGTAATAGTAAGAGATGATAAATAAGCTAAACCTGTGTCCATAGGCGGCAGGTCACATTCATCTAACAGATACTCAAGGCAGCTGCTAAATGAGGAGGGAGGTTTTGTGTACTGATGTGGAACTGTCTTCACATATACTTTTAGGTGGAAAAGCAAGGTGCCAAACAGTACCTGTATTAGTATTTGTTAAAAAGAAAAGAAAGAGGGGATAAATGTATATATATTTGCTTGAATATGCATGGAATATCGCTGCAAGGAGTACCAAGAAACTTCTTGCCTCTAAGGAGGAAAACTGGTTGGCTGGAACATCAGAATGGGAGAGGTTAGGTTGACTCTTTGCTGTATATCCTTTTGTACATGTTGAATTGTATGAATGGAATATAAATAATCAAAATGTCAGATAAATTAGGTTTTAATTAGGCAGTGTGAAGGGAGAATTAGTTACTTGAGAGAAGATGACTTATGGGATGGAGATCATGGACTGGGCCCCAGTAGCTGCCTGCAAATGTTGGGCTCAAACTTTGATCTTCAGGCCAAATGTCCATTGAACTAATTACCTTTCTCTCTTCTAATTTTAAGAAAAGGCAAATATATATTATTAAATCACGGCTTTCATGGATCAGTTAATAAAATTCAACTGCCACTGTATTAGGTTCATGGGAAGATTTCTAAGGGAGCCCAGCCTCCCCCATCCTCCCTACGCCTGCTATCATGTTATCAGGTCAGTGAGTCACATAAGAAAAAAAAGATGCCAGTCCTGTGCTTGGAAAGCACATTCTAGTTATGGAAATAAATATGTAAACTTATGCATAAATGCTATGATGAGGTCTATAATAGAGGGGAAAACTTGGGGACTAGTTCTCCCTGGTGCAAAGGGCAGGTCAAGGAGGTAAAGATAATTTATCTCAGAAAGACAACTTGGAAATGAGTATTTCAGACAGAGGGAGGGGTAGGAGGAAAGGAGGAAGGTGTGCAAGGGTGATTCAAGGAGCAGGGAGCCATCTCCCAGGCCAGGAAGCTGTGTGTTTCGGTGTGGGTGGCAGTTGAGAAGCAAAAGTAAGATTTGAGGATGTGCCAGGACCATTAACGGCTCTCACAGATTGTGGCTATCTTCTGTGTCCTACCTATTCCATGAACACTTTCCTATGTAAGTGGAGTTGTTGAGCGAATGTAAGTTTGCACAAAGAGCAAACTTGGCTCAAGAGACACGGCCCAGTGGTGGGCACATGTACAACATTTTCTGGAAGAGCCGAGGATGTGAGAGAGGATATGACAGACAGATGGCTGAACAGGGAACTTGAGGACACTTGAGAGTGAACAGGTGGAGCCAGGCTGAGCTGGGGACTCAGGAGAGACTGTAATAGAGGAACCAGGAAGCACAGGGCAACCATTGTGGCTGTTGAACTTCAGTCTTTTATTTCTGCATCCTTTATTTTTACATCCTCCACAACTAGACAACCTCCCCGGGACACCTGGTTGGGCTTTATCAGACTCTCGGTGGACACTGGGTGTCCCTGTGTGGTCTGTGCACTAGTGTTCCTGCCTCTGGCTGAGCAATTCCCAGCCCTTGTGTGCCTTGCCCTTTGCCAGTATGGGAGGGTGTGCAGAACCGGCTCAGAGAAGAAGCAGTTAGTTCCTGAGTGATGCCAGAAGTTAGCCATGGATGATTCGGGGCCCTCGGTTCGGTGGTGCCTCCAAACTGTCATTGCAGGCTATGCTGATCGTGCAAAAGGGCTAGAGGACCATGCAGGAGCTAAGGGTGCCCTCCTGACTTACCTGTCATGCTTGCTTTGCTCACCACCCGGTAAAATATTGCTGGTATTCTCCTTCAACTCTATCTAGCCAAAGTTGGCTGTGTCATGTGGCTCATTCCATGAGTGTTTAGGCTAGGTAATCATTACACAGGCAGCTTTCATTTACAATGTCAGTTACCTCATCTAAATAGAGCATTTTTCCAGCACGAATGGATCGGGCAGCTATTTAGGATAGATACCCTGATTCAAGCTGCATGCTTATTTATTCCCATTATGATTGGGTGACTCCCTCCCCCACCTTGAATAGGAAAGGGATTTTTTTTCTCTTTTGAAATACATATATTCCATCAACCAGCTTATGTAGGGCCCCCTGCTATACACTAGGCATTACATTAACTGCTATGAATAAACACTAAGATAAATAAAATTCCTTCCCTCAGTGAGCTTACTACCTAGTGAGTGGGAGGGAGGGGCAAAACAGATGCAAACACGGAGAAATATTAGAATATTTAGTAAACACCATGGACACCATGGTAGAACTCTATCTGGATATTCTAGGAGCCCCAAAGAGGGTATGATGGGAGCAGGGGAGCTACATCAAAGTGGGGGAAGGAGTTGACCAGGTGGAGGAAGGGAAAGGGTGTTTGCTCAGAGGAGTGTGTAAAGCAGTGGAAGCAAAAGCACCAAGTTGAAAAGCAATGGATTTGGTGTGTTCATGGAACCGAGTTTTCTGGTATAGTGGCAAGTCCAGGAATGGTGAGTGGAGGGATGGAGAGACAGGCAGGGACTAGACAACCCTGGGAAGGAAGCCTTTTACTGGACTTCATCCTTATGGGTGTGGGGATGGAGGTAGAGAGCTTTCCTGCTCAGGGAGAACAGAATGTGGAGAGCTCTGGGCACAAGGGAGTGAGGGTCAGATCTGAAAGGCCCTCAGCTGGGCTGACACAGATGGCAGAGAGAAGAGCTGCGTGGGATGGTCTGGAGAGCATGGGCCTGAAGGGGAAGCCTCGTGAACGAACTTGAACTTGGTCTTTAGGGTAAAGAGGTTGAAATAGGGGAGTCACGTAATCAGCCGCCTGTTTTATGAAGATCACGGCAGCAGCTATTTATTTGGCAAGTGATCAAAAGGGGATCAGTCCAGGGCTTCCCTGGTGGCGCAGTGGTTGAGAGTCTGCCTGCCGATCCAGGGGACACGAGTTCGTGCCCTGGTCCGGGAAGATCCCACATGCCGCGGAGCGGCTGGGCCCGTGAACCATGGCTGCTGAGCCTGCGCGTCCGGAGCCTGTGCTCCGCAACGGGAGAGGCCGCAGCTGTGAGAGGCCCGCGTACCGCAAAAAAAAAAAAAAAAAGGAATCAGTCCAGAGAAAGGCAGGAAAACTGGCCACGCGGTTGGCACTCGGGTTCTGGTGAGCAGTGGTGGTGGCCTGGACTTAGAGATGGCAGAATATGGGAACTTGGGCCACATTTAGCATGTTGTGCCTATTCCCAATTACCAGACAAACAGAACAAAAACCGCATCATGACACTTCAGGTATTCATTAAAAATTTTTTTCTGTGTCTCTGTGTCCTGCCTCCACCCACATTAATTCTACATACTCTTGGCACAAACAGCCTTTCCTTGGGGAAGCCGCCTTCAACCCCCAGACGGCTGCTCCCACAGCATCCTATATGTCCCTGACTGTAGCTGTTACAATGCTTTCTCATATTTACAGGGTCAGCCTGTCTCCTCTGCTACACTGAACTCCATGTGGTCAGGGGCTCTTTCCGGATGCTGTTCTGTTCTTAGTGCCTAGGACAGTGCCTGGCATATACTGGGTGTGCCACAATTTGTTGAATGGATGAATAAATGAATTATTAATTCAGATAGGTGGGATCTCTGTATTTTAGCAGGAGGATTCAAAACATTTTAATTGGATCCAAGCTAATGCCTATCTTTTCCCCCCTCAATACAGTGTGATATTTTTAGGAACAACAAAAAGACAATTCGTGAGTAAAATATTGGCTTTTATGATTTTTAAAATGATTGTGGATATCACTCCATACTTCTAATATTTCTTCTTTATTTATTTATACTAAGGTCATTGACATTGAACATTGTCTTAATTTCAGGTATACGACATCATGATTTGCCTCTCCCACACACCTTGATGTGGCCCTTTTATTGTTTGTTGTGAAGTGCCATTCAGCTGGTTTTCAAGTCATTTTCAGAGGGAATTGTTCCATTTGTAGCTGTAGATTAGGTGGGCCTCTGGGAGGAGGGGGTTCTGGATCTTTCTACACCGCCATCTTGGACTGCCCTCAGTATTTCTAATGTATAAGCTAAAGAGCCCAATAGCCACATTTTAAACAAATATTTATAAATAGGAACACCAATTCTCTGGCCATTTATTTTGAAACAGAGGCAAATTGCCTTGCTGAGAATTGAAGAGCCCTGAAAATCTGGCCTCTCCTCTCAGCCATCCTTACTTCCAGTGCCATCCACCTGGAAAGACCTGGATGATCAGGTCTTTCTCCCGTCCTCCGGTGTGTGCTGGTGTCACCTCGCCGCTCATGGAAGTCGCTGTCTGGAAGCACTGTCCATTGTGACTACTTTCCAGTGTTAAAGATCTTGTTCTTTCCGGGAGCATCAGTGCAAATTTACCTTCCATAACATTTTTGTTGGCTGGTGTAGACATTCTAGAAGTTCACCTCAGCCATGGCTCAGTTCAAACATCTCTGGGTGAGGAAACTTGCCTGATGGAGTCAGGGCTAGAACCTGGATCCTCCCATTAAGGCCACTTGCTTCCTACAGTTCCCAGCAATGTCCTCCTCCACCTTTACACTGAACACACAGGCCACACGACTCAGTCCTTGACTCCACACTCTGTTGTTCTTTGGTTGTCTTATATGCTCAGTCTTACCTGTGTGACAAGGCGTGTGACAAGGCAGTAAAGTCTTTAAGAGCAGAGATTGTGTGACATGTGGTTGCTTTCCCCACCAGCATCAGGACTCTGTGTGTGTGTGTGTGTGTGTGTGTGTGTGTGTGTGTGTGTGATAGTAGAAACCAGGTGGCAGACACTCCCTAACACAGCCACACCCAAGACATGTGGCTTTCCCTTGACCACCAGACCCTGGAGGTCCACGCGGGCCTCACACAGTGACTCAAGTCCAGAGAGCTTAAATAATGAAAGAAATGGATGTGTTGGGTGTGTGCCCTACCTCACCAACTTTTGACAGCTTTTCTTGTTTTTTTCCTTCCTTTTTAAATCTTGTGTTTTTATTTTTATTATGGTATATTTTTCTGTACATTGATCAAATGCGTGGCTTTATTTTATTTATTTATTTTTTCACTGCTCTGTATGGCTTGCAGAATCTTAGTTCCGTGACCAGGGATCTGAACCCGCGCCCTTGGTAGTGAAAGTGTGGAGTCCTAACCACTGGACCACCAGGGAATCCCCTGGGAAGCTTTTCTTTAACTGAAGGATTGACACATTTTGTTGACAGAATCGGACAAGGATTTTACCTATGTTCAGAGACAGGAATGAAATAACACAAGGGGACATATTTGGGATGTTTACCATCGTTCTTTTGGGCAGGGGAGGCGAGTTGTTCGTGTGTTTTCTTCTCCCTGTTCTCTCCCCATTCAGCTTATCTGTTTTCCCTCCCATCAGGGTTTCCTGCTGCGGGGCCCTTTGTCCATCATCGTGAGTGTGGCCTAATCGAAGACAGAGGGGATGAAGTCCATCCTCGATGGCCTTGCAGATACCACCTTCCGAACGATCACCACAGACCTCCTCTACGTGGGTACCAATGACATTCAGTACGAAGACATCAAAGGCGACATGGCATCCAAATTAGGGTACTTCCCGCAGAAATTTCCTTTAACTTCCTTCAGGGGAAGTCCCTTCCAAGAAAAGATGACTGCGGGAGAGCACCCCCAGTTAGTCCCAGCAGACCAGGTGAACCTCACCGAGTTTTACAACAAGTCTCTGTCCTCCTACAAGGAGAACGACGAGAACATTCAGTGCGGGGAGAACTTTATGGACATGGAGTGCTTCATGATTCTGAACCCCAGCCAGCAGCTAGCCATCGCCGTGCTGTCCCTCACGCTGGGCACCTTCACGGTCCTGGAGAACCTGCTGGTGCTGTGCGTCATCCTCCACTCCCGCAGCCTCCGCTGTCGGCCTTCTTACCACTTCATCGGCAGCCTGGCCGTGGCAGACCTCCTGGGGAGCGTCATCTTCGTCTACAGCTTCGTCGACTTCCACGTGTTCCACCGCAAAGACAGCCCCAACGTGTTTCTGTTCAAACTGGGTGGGGTCACAGCCTCATTCACGGCCTCCGTCGGTAGCCTGTTCCTCACGGCCATCGACAGGTACATATCTATTCACAGACCCCTGGCCTATAAGAGGATCGTCACCCGGCCCAAGGCCGTGGTGGCGTTTTGCCTGATGTGGACCATCGCGATTGTGATCGCCGTGCTGCCTCTCCTGGGCTGGAACTGCAAGAAACTGCAATCCGTGTGCTCAGACATTTTCCCTCTCATCGACGAGACCTACCTGATGTTCTGGATTGGGGTCACCAGCGTGCTGCTGCTGTTCATTGTGTACGCCTACATGTACATTCTCTGGAAGGCGCATAGCCACGCCGTCCGCATGATCCAGCGCGGTACCCAGAAGAGCATCATCATCCACACGTCTGAGGACGGCAAGGTGCAGGTGACCCGGCCGGACCAAGCCCGCATGGACATTAGGCTGGCCAAGACCCTGGTCCTGATTCTGGTGGTTTTGATCATCTGCTGGGGCCCTCTGCTCGCAATCATGGTGTACGACGTCTTTGGGAAGATGAACAAGCTCATTAAGACAGTGTTTGCATTCTGCAGCATGCTCTGTCTGCTGAATTCCACCGTGAACCCCATCATCTACGCTCTGCGGAGCAAGGACCTGAGACACGCTTTCCGGAGCATGTTCCCCTCGTGCGAAGGCACCGCGCAGCCTCTTGATAACAGCATGGGGGACTCGGACTGCCTGCACAAACACGCCAACAATGCAGCCAGCGTCCACAGGGCCGCGGAGAGCTGCATCAAGAGCACGGTCAAGATCGCCAAGGTGACCATGTCTGTGTCCACGGACACGTCTGCCGAGGCTCTGTGAGCCAGACGCGTCCCTGGCGGCACAGGAAAAGAAATTCTCTCTCTCTCTCTCTCTTTTTTTTAAAAGCTCAAAAACCCAGAAGAGTCTGTCGTCTCATCGGTTATATTTTTTTAAGTTGACCGCGCTCAGTGAAAAGGTGATTGCCACCGTGATCAGTTTTCAGTTCTCTAACGTTTCCATAGTGTAGGTCCTCAAACTCAGTTCTCCAGGGGTTTACGGTGAAGAAAGGCTGTTGTTTAAGGGACTGGAAGGTCCTTCAAAGTCTCAGTGAAATAGGAGAGAACCTTTGGCTACACAATTGGAAGCCCAAATACCCATAGAAAAAGGCCATCAAATGAGTAATGCCTTTGTAATCACAACTTTCATTATAATGTGAAATGTACTTGTCCGGAAGTAATCAGAGATGTCCATTTTTACAACAGTTATAGTACTAAAGTAAAGCTATTTTGTAAAACGTAGTGTGTCCTGTGAGATGTGTATCAGTGTTTACCATGTGTTATTTATATTTGTCTAGTCCAGCAAAACTGCAAGGTGGGCTTCTACAAGAACAACGGCACATAAGCAGTGGATATATGCCAATGAGACCACTTTTTAAAACATTACTGCCCATGATGTAACTTTAGAAACCTTAATATCTTTTTCAAATATCTCTATTTAAATTTGACATTGAAATAACCATAAAGGTTTATTTTTCTGTTATTCCAACAAGAAGAATTTGAAGACTGTCCAAAGTCTTGAGCAGAATTCGTTGACACTTAAACATTTCTTAGTCTAGCATTTTCATACGAGGACTTGTGTTATCTTCTGGACTATAGCTGTTCTGTTGGGTGATGGATTATAATCAGAACAGAAGAGAGACTGCATGTTGACTTTGGCTGACATCTCCGACTTTCTTTAGACTTTAGCTCTTACTGGACCTCTTAAGACAGCATGTGTCAATCTTAATGTATGTTATCTCTATGCAGTTGCTGTTTTCTTGAAGAGTATTGCATCCTTATATTCCAGGTTTAAGTAGATTTCATGCCTGGGTGGCCAAACAACAGTCTTCATTTTTTCTTAATTGAAAAGAAGTATTGTCTGGATCAGTAAAATTATACTGTGTGTGAGTGTGAAGATAAATGTGTGTGTGTGTGTGTGTGTGTGTTTCTATCCTGTGACTGTTCTAGTAATGTCCTAAAGTGAGAAAACTGTGACCACGTGTAAGCTGTTCCCCTTGCTGCACTCTTGCACATGGATTCAGTTTCCAAAATTGAGTTCTTCCGGAAATCTAGTTGATAAAAATACTGACCATAAGCCTTCAGAACCCTCTCCCTTTGAAATTGGGTCAAGTAGTACTAAACTGACCTTTAGGTATTTCACAAGACCAGCGTTTAGCAAGGAGTCATCTATAATGAACCTTCAGGTCAAGGTCTGTGTTTACAGTGTTCATGTCGGGAAATGGGAGTGTTTTGGTTTCTGAGCACCTAATATTGATCAAGTCCACAGAGACGTAAGTCATTATAAGGGAAGTAGCTCTAAAATAAAACCCTCCAGTGGTAACATATTTTAGTTATGTGTGTAGGCAGCGTGATCCCAGTTTAAGTAGCACTATACTTTGCTCACTGCAGTGGGACTACCAGATCCGGCTTATGTGGTAAGAAGGCCTATCAGATGGTGGGTGAGACAGAAGAGGGCAGTGAGGACCTGACACGCTCGTGACTGAGGCCTGGATGTCATACAGCTGCTTCTGCGCTTCGTGCAGATGCCCTTGGTGACAGCCCAGCACCCAGCTTTGTCTGTATAGGTTTGGGCTCTTTAAAGAACAGGCCTCTCCTCTGTTCCTGATTAACAAGAGGTGCTAAAGCACAAAGATGAGCATGGCTTGCTTTCTTCTTACGCCCCTGTTTCATACTCCTTAATGGTGCCACGGGTGCTCTGAATTAGGCCCTTTCCCAGTAAGCACCGATAATGCTTAAGAAGCCACCTGACTCTGACAGATTTTACTTACAAACTATCTTCTCCCTAAACAGATAAAGCATGGCTTTTGCAGGACCAGGAGGCCTGCATAGCCTGATATAAAGCAGAGAGCTAGCATTTATCTGGTGATTGCTAGCTATGTGGTACCCAAGCAGCCTGATGGAACAATGTCCTTTCTTGCAGTGTAAGGCTGAATGTGGCTTGTGGGCCAAGCTGAGATGCCTTTAATTGTCTGTACGGCTCGAACCTGCCTGCTGGTTCCCTCACTTTACCTCTCTGTGATATGCAGATGATATGCTCAGTGTGCTAGAGGATTAATACGATCTCTTTAGAAGAAGAAAAGATTATTTATGAAAAAACTCACCAGGGTCTAGTTTCCATTGAAGAATTGCCACTCTTTTGTTCTAAATTACCCTGAAGATTAATCCACACATCTCAGAGCTCACTAGGCAATACCAACGCTCTTCTCACAGCTATGAAGACCTGGTGAAGATGAAATTCTTGTTATTGGTAGAAAAATTCCAGGATTCATTTTTGAAACTGTATTTGTGTGTATGCAGTGTAGATTTTATAGTGTGTCGTGCTTATAAGATCTCAATCATATATAATAAATTAAGGGACAACGGGGCTGACGGCACTAAACTTGGTGCTTATTGATATTCTAAGAAATATCTGTGAAATATCATGTATGTGTTACACCACCTTCATTTTAAAACATTTAAATGAGTTTGATTCGCTCTGATACTTTTAATATCATTTCCTAACCCAAGTGACTCAAATGTTCTCCCCAATGAATATACTCATTACCATTATTATTCAATAGTATCATTCATTAATTAGTCCCTTAATGAGACCCATTGATTTACATATAATTTAGATTGCAGTAAGCTTTATAAGGTCTACCTTCAGAGTTAGCTGCTTTCCTCTGAGGCTGACATATGGTGATCTTGCATTTCACCATCCTATATGTCTTTAGATTGGGCCAAATGCCAACCTGCTCAATTTCTTCAGAGTAATGTTGAACCTTTTAATCGCAGACTAACAGTTTTCTTTAGAAAAGAAGGGCTGTCTCCAAGAACCCCTAATTTTCCACTCCGTATGAAATAAATGTAAAAGAAACACAGATCTGGAAGAAGCTACAGACATATGCCTACACTTGAGATGATTCCCAAGCCTCCCATCACTTTGAGTCAGGTCTATGTGGCATTAAGTGTCATGGAATTTTGGCTGTCTAAACCCACACTGCAGGAGACAAGCCCAACCTCCAGATGAGAATTTTGGCCCTTGAGGAGTGGCATTCTAGTTACTGTCCTGTTGATCGATTTCTGCCATCCCATGTCTGTCAAAGAGACCACCCATATCATGAGTAAAATTAGATCTCTTGTGTTCTAACTGTATATTTTTATGATATTTTAAAATCTCCTAAATGCTGGGCAACGGCTATTAACAATTGTCTTGCACTGGCCTTCTGATGAAATGTTAACAATGCCTATTGTAATATAGACAAAACATTTTATCTACTGGTTTGGGCTGAATGTATGTAAATAGGTTTTTAAAAAGTCAGATGTTTAAGCAGTGGCCTACAAATCAGTAATTTTCAGATAGGAGAGTTTCCTTACATTGCTGTGGCATCCTAAAAGCTATCTTCACGTAAACTGAGTGTACTAGGCCTGCTGAGGATCCAGAGTGCTCAAGAAAGGAAACCTTTCCTTGTAATAATAGGAATTAAGATACCAGATGATCTGGATTCTTATTTCCAATGTTTCAAGTGTAAAACGAAGCTCTTTATTGTCTGTAAATCAAACATGATTACTTTTCCTCTTAGAAGAATATTGTATTGTTAGATGTTTGTTGAGCTGGTGACATCCTTGCAACTGCTGCAATATTTTTGTTAGTAATAAAACTTTGTACACAAGTACTAGTAAGATTGTTATTCAATGTAGCTTCAGTCATTAGATTACTATAGTGAAGTAGTACTAATGTAATATTTACAATGTATTAAGCCCATGCTATATTTTAGTTCAATGATGTAGTTAAATTGTTATTTATTCAAAGAGAAAACATCCCATCATGTCTATTGTCTGAAGTTACCTGGAATCAAATAAAAATTCTAGATTATCACAAAGAACATACAGTGTCTTTGAATTCTGCCTTATTTCACAGTCTGATGTTAAAACACTTGGGGTTTAAATTGTAAAAGATTGATTTGTTCCCCCAAAGCAATGAAGACTTTATTTGAGAAATGGGTATAGATTGGATTAATGTATTAGTTTTTAACAGAGGAAAAACATGCAAAAAGCCATCATTTACATAATAAAGGACAAAAGCCTGCCATACCTTTTACGTCATTATTTAAAGCATTTAACGATTTTGAAGTAAATTAAAGCAAATGTACTCTTCTCAATGTATAAATTAAGTTGGAACATAGCAGACTTAGTAAAATATACAAATCTAAAGACTTTATAACATCATATATTTGGAACCATGTGAAAAAGATAATTACTTTTCAATTTAACTTATAAAAACATAATTTTTTATCTGAACAGAAAGAGAAAATATTTTGAAATTGTTATAAAGAAGTATCAATAAAAAAGCATTACAATTAAGTTTACACAGTATTACTGTCTGAAATAAAGTATGTTCGTAGTCAATTTTGAAAGAAGACTTTAAATTTTTCAAATGATGAATTGACAAATATTTGAAAATAGATTATCTTTATTTTTTTAATAGCTATAATTAAAGCTCTTCATTCTTCTTTTATTAAACATTGTAGTTAACTGAGGAGCTAAATGCTTCTGACAAAGAGCAAATGACGTGTTCTTAATTCTTAAATTTTATACTGGGGTTTGAAGGGAATAAGATACTTCTTTCAATATCTTCACAAACATCTTGAAACTCAAAACTGATACCAATCAGTAATACATGTTGCCATCTATATTGAAATATACATTAAGAATGGTATAGAAACAGAAAACCAATTGAGGTATGCAAGAAGCGCCACAGTATGCCCCCAGATGGCTCCAACTGGAAAAATTTCACCATCCTCTTTAGAATATTCTATGGTAAGTGTTTCTCCTGGTTTGAAGGTGATAACATGTGAAGTTCTTGGTACAGTCTTGGAATATAGAAGGTGAGCAATACACATTATCTTTGTTCTTCAACGCCTTGTCCCTGGAATGCTGGTAAGGGAAATTTGGAGTGTACATATCTGATTAGTTTAGGAGGTGATGAAATGTGCAGCATGGGTGGGTCTCTGAACATCTCAAAAATACAGGTTGGGTTACTTGTGAACTACTTCATAAGTTTCTGGGTAAGGCTAAGTAATGAATATAGAGGATTATAAGATATATAGTTCCCTGTGACATACCCAAAGGGAAAGAGAGTGACAGGAAGGAATGACAAATGGGATGAGTAATTAAAGTATACAGTTGCAGTCTTGGATTAAGAACCAAATGAAATTCTGGGACTCCCCAGTACTAACTGCAACACCTTATTCATTGCTTTGAACGTGGATGCGCAAATATTTGTAGAGCAATGGAATAATTTTTCTTTTAACTCTAAGAAATTAGATGACGAATGCAGCACTTCAGTTGTTTATTTTAATAATAACAATAACAGAATTGTTCCCATCTTTGGGTAAGCCTGATCCATTTGAAAATGTTTAAATGTTTACTACCTAGCACACAATCTTTTTGGCTAACATCAGAATCATGACAGATGTCAAAGATACCCAGCTTTGACTGACAGAGGCAGCTATTTTGCTGGTGAGAACACTGGAGAAGAAACTGTTAGACCTAGGATGTAGTTCTGGATCAGTCACTTTCTAGCTATTTGGCCTTGGACAAGCTACAACTCTGACTTGCTTTTCTCATCAGTAAAAATGCCAGTTCTGAAAATGTCAGTAGCATCAGATGATGTAAAGTGTTTTGAAGAGCTTTGAAAACTATGAAGGGCTACAGCAATGTAAGTATTGGAATTAACCCGTGTTCAAATAATTCATTTTATCGTATTCAGCCAATGTCTATACCAGTCCTTTAGCTCAGGGGTCCCCAACCCCCAGGCAGTGGACCGCTATCGGTCCCTGGCCTGTTAGCAACCGGGCCGCACAGCAGGAGGTGAGTGGCGGGTGGGCGAGTGAGCCAAGGTTCATCTGCTGCTCTCCATCGCCCCCATCATTGCAGTACCGCCTAAAGCATCACCCCTGCCACCGTCCATGGAAAAATTGTCTTGCACGAAACTGGTCCCTGGCGCCAAAAATGTTGGGGACTGCTGCTTTAGTTAATAATCAGGAATAAAGAAGCTATACTCTGTTGTGCCTATGAGTGACAGGCATCGTACCAGCACTTTATATGGG
>NW_020171987.1:1119799-1176694 GCF_003031525.2 Neophocaena asiaeorientalis asiaeorientalis
ATAAATACACACATACACACACACACACACACACACACACACATATATATATATACACACATATATATCTGTGTGTGTGTATAGATGTGTATGTGTATATATATATATATATATATCTCCTCAGCAGCGCTATCATGTAGGTGTCATTACCTTCATATTATAGGTGAGACAAAAGCTCAGTCAGGTAAAGACCACATAGCTAAGCTTAGAACCCAGGCCTTCTTGATTCCAAAGCCCATATTAATTTTATTAAACCACAGTGCCTCCACTCATTCATCCATTATTTATTTAAAGCCATATATTCCACAGTATGTATCAAAAACTTCCCCTGCACTAGGAAATGCAAAGATGGAAACTTACCTTTTCTTACCAGAATGCCTGCTACAGATAACACCCAAAGTTCTTGTGTTTTACAGCACATTTCCACATATGTAGGTGTGGATCTTGCCCAAGTTTACATGGATAGTTAGCAGTAAGTTGAATCTCTGGAGCTCAAACCCGGGTCCTTGGGCTCCCAGCTCGGGATCTTTCCCCCTGACAACATTGCAGCGTTACATGGGATGTGCTGAGGTGCACGGTTCTAACCAGGTACCTGCGTTTTCCCTCCTTCATTCTCCAGACAGCAGCAATTTGAAACCTTATCAAACCCATTCTGGATGTCAAAATAAATTAAATCCGTGTTCTTCATCACCTGCCTAGTATAAATCATCACTCACCTTGGGTAGCTGAAACAGTGGCTGAGAAGTTTGATTTATTTTATCCCCTGAGCTGGGTGCTACAAATATATTCCTGATCTCACTTAGAGTAACTATTTTTCCACCTCTTTGGCCACTTCCTACCACAAAGTTTTCATTTTAATTCTCTTAATTTAAAAAAACACGTGCTTTATTTTTAAGTTGTATATAGAACAAGGCATCTAGGAAATAATGCTCTACCAGTCAATGAAATATAATTTGTTAGAATCGTAAAATACAATATAGCAAGTATTTACTGAGAACCCGTGTTGTACTTAGCATTAACAATAATGGTTAGCATTATCTCATTGATTTGGAGATGCAACATCTCATTTAAACCTCTCAACCAGCCTGTGAAGTATCATTATCCCCATTTGGCAGACAGTAAACTGCCCAAGGTCACACAGCCAGTAAGTGGTAGAGTTGAGATTTGCTCTTAGCCCCTACATTACTGAGTTGATAGCCTTAAGCCAGTCTCTATTTAGTTTTTGTTTCTATTTTGTTCAATTCAAGCAACATTTATTGAGTATCTACCATGGCAAGTCCTCAGATTACTTAAGATCTAATGAAAGAAGGTGAACACCTAAACAGATAATCTCAGTGCAATGCAACAAATGCTAAAACAAACAAGGCCATGGGAAACCAGAAAGGGCACAAGAAACTGACTTAAGAAGAAGTAATACCTGAGCAGAACATTGAAGACCAAGAGGGAGCTAGCCAGGAAAAAAAGAACAGGAAAAAAATAGAGATAAAAGATGTTATAGGGAGAAAAATAAGGGTAGGGTGGGAGAGACAGGTAAGAGATTTAAGAGAACGTGATATGTCCAGAGAATGACACATAGACTGATGTGACTGGGATGTGGTACCCATAGGAGAGTAACGAGGATGAGAGCCAAGGGCCAGACCACCAAGGGCCATGGATGCTAAGGAGATTTCATCGTTCTTTGTGCACCTCACTGTGATTTACAGAGACCTGAGCAGATTCATAATCTTAGTCAAAAAAGATCAGAATTTAGGTAGCTTTTCCCCTAGTTCTGCTGGTTCAAAGAGATTTTTTACAAAGCATTGCATATATATGTAAAAGTATGACTTCCTGCTTGGCCCAGTAGAGCACCCAGGGCTGGGGGTGGGGGATGAGGGCTCTGTATCCTGTTTCCTCATTAGCCAGCCACATATTTTCCCTCCTGATGACATTACTGTCACTGCTAGAAAGAGCATTATTCACTAGGAACTGGGGGACATCAATTAGCTCCCCAAACAGAGCGGTCATCAGTCACAAAGTGTTCCTGGTCGTTAGTCACCTGGGCTGGGGCAAACCCTCTGATCTCAGGATGACAGGGACGATATTGAACTCCAGCCCTTGGGGCCTCCAACCCTGTGCCCTATTGCCCTCTTTGTAAATAAGATTATTGCTGCTACTGTGTGGTTTGCCCAAAGAGATACAGAAATCCTTCGGGGAGCAAATAAATAAGGACTAAGGGGGAGAATCTCTTAAAACTGTCCAAAGCAACCCAACCTTACACCTGATGCAAATATAATTATTTCATTCATATCGAATAACACAGACTGTTTTTCAATTAGGAGTTTGAGTTTATAAAAGGAAGGGAAAAAACTGAAAACATCTTTGAGTTATGCTGTGGGGAGGGGAATAAAGCTTTAAAATATCCTGCCATCAATCCTTTTCCAGCTTAATTGCATACTTCACAGTTTTTGTCAAGATTCGCTATACCAGTGTTCACAAAATCTACTCAAAGAAATGTTGCATCTTTTTGGGGGGTGGGGGGAACTTTGCCATACATTTTTTGATAGCTTTTATTTACTTGCACTTATAAAACTAACAGCGATTTTTCCGGTTTGTGCCTCATTCAAACCTCTGATTATTCTAGAAAGGGACAGAGACCTTTTAGCAGTTCAATTCAGCCTCTGATTGCTTGTCTTGTTAAATCCCTCTCTTTCTAACATGGGTGGCTCTGAACAATTTGTCTTACTTCGTCATCCGATGCAAATATTTTCAAGTGTTAATCCTTTCCCACTGGTTGAGGAATTAGAGATAGAAAGCCTTAGAAAATGCCCTCTATTTCCTAACAAAGGGAAAAACCTTATGGATTGCTGCATTATTCACTGACAGTAGATAAATCCAAATATCCCTTTGAATGACCCAGAATAGGACACACTTAACTATAAAACGCCACTGTCTCCCAAGGACAGCCTCTAGGGAGAGATGAGCAAGATGGAGCATGTTGCTGTTACAGCAAATATGAATCAACAAAGATCTTGGTACAAGTTTTCCCTTCTTGAGGCCCCTCCGAGAAGATGGGGGCATGTTTGCTTCCTCTAGAGCCCCAGTCCCAAGCCTGCTGGGTTGAACTCCCCCGCTCTCACAGCCATTGCCATGTCTACATGGAAAGAGGACGGCTGAGTTCACATGTGAGAGAAGGACAGCTGGACAGTGTTTCTTTAGCAGAAATTCTGGTATGTCCCAAAGCATGAGTGCTCTTTGTTCTAATCACATTATGTCCAAGTGGAGGGAAACAGGAAAAGAAATATTGATTCTGAGAAACTGATTATGAAAGTAAATTCTTTAACAAGGTGGCCTCAGGAGATGTCTGCAATAGAACAGGAAGCTTCTTGAGACTTTATTTGCCTACTAACAGACCACTTTTGACAGTTTGAAGCTAGAAACAAGCAACACTACGGTTAAAATGCAGTGGCCACCAATGAAATCGGCTTCCATGGCTCTCCTTATGGAGAGCCTGGCCTTCTTAAAGTTGAAGGACAACCAAAAGCACTTCCAGGGCTGCTTCTAAGGATGACTAAGCATGTAACCAATGTATGACCTCTCATCTTAGTTGCAAAGAGGGGAATGTATACCAATGCCTGGGAACAGTCGTGAACCAAGGGACTTGGCAACAAGGCTTAATGCCATTATTCTCATTGCTGTCATCTCTGACAGTAAATGGAACAAGCCAGTCTAAAGAGCAAGCTCTTTCCTTTGTGTCCAGGGCTAGAATATTCAGATGATAGGCGGTGGGCCAAGAGAAACGAAAACTCTGGGGAAAATCAGCTTTACTTTACCTTAAACTCTTACAAATTTTTTGGCTTATTTTTCATGGTGCTATATGTTTGTGTTGGAACTCTGAAGCCATTTGCACAAAGGACAGCAAAGACAGCAATTATCTGGAAAATGGGAGCTAAAACCACTAGTTTTTTTCTGTAGCTAGGAGAGTAAAAATGAGGCATAAAGAGTAGAAAAGAGTATGTAATTTATGAAGGAAAATGAGCTTATATAACAATTTGGGCCTAATGAAAATTCCCTAGGTAAGTGATTAAAGTATTTGCAAAGATATTAAATTTAGAAACTTAAAAGCAAACAGGTCTTTCTTATCCAAATATATGTAAACACAATAACCAACAGATTTAACATTACATAAAGCGGAAGCTTCTAAATCTGGCTGTATAAACTTGTCCATTTGCTTTTCTCCCATAGGCAGAGAATGAGTGTTCAAAAATTGTAGGAACCTAACCAGGTGTGGCCCATTAAAAGCCTCATGTCAAATTTATGATAGGCACTTCTCACCTCTGAACGTGGAAACAGCCACACAGCTTCTCATGTTCCCGCAAGAGGATGAGTTCATTCATCTATCAGGTAGTCAGTGAAAAGCATCTTGGCAGATTTAGCTATACAGGTGTTTTAAGACAACTTGACAGATTCAAATTCAAATTTATAAAAAAGACAAGTGGGGAGGGAATTATTTCCTCACAAAAATACTTTGCAACTGCAAAAGAGCTCATAGCAGGGTGTGCCTTGAGTTGTCAACTCCTCTGCTGGATTTCAAATGTAACTTAATGTTCATAAATCCCATTTTTTAAAAAGATTATTTTTTTGAAGTATAGTTGATTTACAATGTTGTGTTAATTTCTGCTGTACAGAAAAGTGATTCAGTTATACATATATATATTCTTTTTCATATTCTTTTCCATTATGGTTTATCACAGAATATTGAATATAGTTCCTTGTGCTATACAGTAGGACCTTGTTGTTTATCTGTTCTATATATGATAGTTTGCATCTGCTAATCCCAAATTCCCAATCCCTCCCTCCCCTACCCCTCCTCCTTGGCAACCACAAGTCTGTTCTCTATGTCTCTCAGTCTGTTTCTGTTTCGTAGATAAGTTCATTTGTGTCATATTTTAGATTCCACATATAAGTGATACCGTATGGTAATTGTCCTTCTTTTTCTGACTTACTCACTTAGTATAATAATCTCCAGGCCCATCCACGTTGCTGCAAATGGCATTATTTCATTTTTTATGGCTGAGTAGTATTCCACTGTATATATGTACCACATCTTCTTTATCCATTCATCTGTCGATGGACATTTAGGTTGTTTCCATGTCTTGGCTATTGTGAATAGTGCTGCTATGAACATAGGGGAATATGTATCTTTTTAAATTATAGTTTTGTCCAGATATATGCCCAGTTCTGGGATTGCTGGATCATATGGCAACTCTAGTTTTAGTTTTTTGAGGAACCTCCATACTGTTTTCCATAGCAGCTGCACCAATTTACATTCCCACCAACAGTGTAATATGGTTCCCTTTCCTCCACACCCTCTCCAGCATTTGTTATTTGTAGATATTTTAATGATGGCCATTCTGACCCGTGTGAGGTGATACCTCATTGCAGTTTTGCATAAATCCATTTTTAATAACTTTTCAGAAGTAGCAATATTATTCAAAAGGAGATGTTCCTATAGTTTAAAACTTTTCACCCTTCCTACCCTCTAATCCTACACAAGTGTTTCTTGCATCCTTCTGTATTCTGTAACACGGAATAGTTTGCTTGGATAGATATAATAAACTGAATATGTTCAATTCTTCAGGGCATAAGACCCCTCTGCAAACTTGAAATTGTGTTAGGAATGTAGGCAAACCTCGGCTCTTCACAATTATAGTGAATGGAATAAAGTGAATAATGAAATCCATAAATAATCCCTGGATGTCCAGATCCTTGAGAGCCAAATATGAAACATTCTGTAAAGATTTTTCCACCGGTGCTAACAAGTGGGAGAGGAGGCTGATTAAAGTCTGGCACCTTCTCTCGCTGACCTCTGTCTGCTGACAGAAGTAACAGTCAGGCAAATGGTCAGAGAGAGGACAGCACGAGGTCTGGGGGCGGAGACACTCGGCAGACCACATAATTAGCTCCAAAGTAACAGAGAGAAGGCCATAAACAAGGCAGGGGCACGCCAGAGGGGATTTTACCTCCATTTAACAGTGATTTTGTCCATGTCCAGTGGATGCTGAGGCTAAGTGCTCGGCCTTGGACCTCTCCCAAGGCTCTCTAGAAAGGCCATCACCATCAGGCAGCCCCCTGTCTCCCTGGCTCCCCAAAGCTGCAAAGACTCAGTGAAACCACTGTGCTGTCCTGGAAAGGACGGCAGGCCCATGTTCAAGCCTGACTTAGTAGCTGAGTTTGAGCTTGGCTGTACTTCTTTCCTGCCCCATAGATGAGGCCCCAATACTTGTTTTCCTGGCTGCTTTGCAGAACCAGTGGGCTAGAACTGTGATTAAATGGGATCATTTCTGTGGCTACATGTTAAGTCTGTCAAATGCTGTATTCATGTAAGATTTTTTTTCTGGAGGGTTTAGAAAATGAGACGGCATTGCAAGTCATGTCAAAGGGACTGGCTGTCTTCCCACAAGCTTCCGATAGGGTCCAATCCTTTTGTTCTGTCTCACCTCCTCTACCTACTTCCAAGAGCTCTGACAGCCTGAAGGGGAGTGTGGTGTTTGTAGCCAGCACTGAAAAGAAAAGGGGCAAACCTCTGCTATGTAGCTGAACTGCTGGGAGAATTCTTTTTAAAATATGATTCTGTCTTCTATGATCAAATTCAATGCCACCTAGCCAGAGCCTCCCGGGTGATGCAGTAGCTGTCAATCTCCGTGCACAGAATTCACATATAAAGTCAAACTCTTTGCAATAGATATTATTTTCTCCCAAAGATCATATACATGCAAAAAACTGTAGACACTGAAAATAAATAAAATAGATGATTCCCAGTGGTCTTAGGGTTATACTTGAAACTTCTCCATGTAATTGATAACACTATTTCAGTATCGATCTGAGATCCAATTTGGGGAATCAATTTTGGGAATACAGATTGAAAAACTTAGCTTGTCCATTTGACTTTCAAAAACAAGATTGTACCATGATTCCTAGCTGTCAACTATCCCATTATGATGTTTTAGAGTAATTGCTTATTGCTACCTTGTTCTCGATTTTTTAGCCAGGCTAAAGCCCTGTGCAAAGACCAAATTGTTTTACTCTGTTCCTTAATGATAGTTGACATGAGTCGACAGAATCTGATTATTTGTTGATTTATGTGTTATTCATTCAACAAACACCTGTGCAAATCTATTGCCTACACTGGGGAAACAACTCAAAGCCCCTTGGAGGTTACATGGTTCTGTGATAATTTATAGTATGTAAGTGATCCCCTGTACTCAGAGGTCTACAATTCCTTGGACTTTGAATATCTATTAGGTTTGAGCCAACATTCACTTCTCCCTCCAAAAATGACTCTCTTTACCAAGTCCCATGAGATATGAAGTCATTTGTAAAGATGTTAGGATAGAGAAGTCTAGGCGACATGAGACTTCCTGCTAAGAAACGGTATTGATTCTCTGCATTTTATACCGTACGGGACTAGTTTGCAAGGCAGCAAAAGATGGAGGATGTTGACTCCCCAGATGAGATGAAGGGATTGAGTGGCTGCTAGGAGAAGAGAAGCTGTGATTTCTCCAATTAGAAATGAATTCAGATTAACAAGATCCTTTATTAGACTGCAAATGTCCTCATGACATATTGAACTCATCATCATTTATACCTTAGTGTAAATATTCTAAAATAACAGCTTCAATTATATGTATTTGTTAATAATCACTTTTACTTCACTTACCCTGGGCTGGGTGGGCTAAATGATAATAATAATTTACCATCCTAAATGATAATAGTAAATGATAGGCTATGATACTATACTGTAAAGCCTATGTTTTCAATAATATATGTCTATCATGTAGATTCTGATCTACTGTCAATTTCCCCCTCGGATCAGACATGGACACTTCTGGTAATTCTCCTGGGCATGTCTTGATCTCATTTGTACGAAGGCCAGGAGGCTGCTTTCACCACCTCCATCTAATAATGCCTTTTAAGCTTCCAGAGTTGCATCAATGAAATAAGTGTTTATTCTGAACTGGGAATTTCAGTTTCTAAATAAACATTGTAGTAGGTCATTGTTTCTGAATAAGATGTTTGAAAGATGATTTTGATAGGCTGCAACGAGAGACGTTCTGTATCTTTTTAAAGTTAATAATAATGCTATTGTTTATATATATGACATTTTCTTCTTTGAGGAAAGTGTTTTCCAATAATTTATTAGTTTCACTCAACTGAATGCATTTGCCCTTTGAGCTCCATGGTTCTTACTGTAGGCATGTTCTTCTATTTCCCAGTAATAACTGGTGTTATGTCAGAATCTTTCTGCTTTAATTGATATAATTCTTTGACCCAAGGAAGCCAGAAGCCATGTACAAACACACTGCTTTTTAAAAGCCCATCAAGCAATGGCCATTACCTGCCATTTACACATGTAGACACTGCAATTTATAAATGTTTAGAGGAGGATCACTGGAGAATTCCCTCCCTTTAAAGTCATGTGCAAATACACAGTAGATCTGGGAATTAAAGTGTTCTAGCCATACTAATGTCTTTTTTAAAAGATACAGAGATGGTGAGATGGGGAAAGTGAGTGGAGACTAGAGGGGAGAGAAATAGTCTAATGGAATTCTTCCAGATTAAACCAGTACATTGAAAATTCCCTCAATCTCACTGCATGCCTATCTGAACTTGCAGGATAATTGAGGTTAAGTGCAAATTTTAGAGAACAAAGGCTCCTCCACCTGTGACAGGTTATTCTGCAAAAGGCTGGTACGTCCTTTTGTCCACAAATCCAGAGACTCAGAGGCAGTTAAATTTATGGAAGTTTAGCTGATTAAGAATAGAGGTTCTGGAGTCAGAGTGCCTGAGTTCAAACCTTGGGCAAATACCAAGTGGGACCGTGGACCTATGGAATCCTCCATTTCCATTGACACTTTGTCATGTCATCAGGAGCACTTTTGATTTGGTTCTAAAACAAACACCAGGGGCTTCCCTGGTGGCGCAGTGGTTGAGAGTCCGCTTGCCGATGCAGGGGACGCGGGTTCGTGCCCCGGTCCGGGAAGATCCCACATGCCGCGGAGCGGCTGGGCCCGTGAGCCATGGCCGCTGGACCTGCACGTCCGGAGCCTGTGCTCCGCAACGGGAGAGGCCACAACAGTGGGAGCCCGCGTACCACAAACAAAAATAAAAAATAAAACAAACCGCAGGCATACTACATTTGAATCTTAGGGATCCCATATTCATTCCAATATTCTGGCCACACACACAAAAGGTTTTCCATCTGTCAATCACTTTCTCGTTAAGAAAAGGTCAATGTCTCCACTTGGGAATGTACTTTAAGACCACATATAAATGCTGCCAAACAGACAGCCCCACCCCTACCTGTTGGCTTTGAAATGACCCAGAGCCCGATTCACCCCTCCACCTCTGCCCACCCATCAAAACGCCTGGAGTCCCCAGTGCAGAACACTAAGGGAGGCCTTCTTATAGGTTACTGAGCATTTCCTTCCATTCTAGGGATGTAGAAGTGTATAACAGCACTACACTCTTAGTGAAGGTATACATCTTCCTTTCTCCTTCTGCATCCTTCTCCCAACCCACTGCTCATGACCAAACTTTGCCTTTAGTGACCCTACCATTATAGGAGATGGATGTAGTCTTGGCATCCAAATGCATTCCTTCTCATCCTTTATAGATAGGGATTATGCCTAGTTAAATCAGCACTATTAATGCTACTCTACGGGCACAGCATGTCTTGACCTGGTTACCCAATGACCATAGATAACAAGATGTTGACTTCCCTGGTGGTCCAGTGGTTAAGACTCCGGGCTCCCAATGCAGGGGGCAGGGGTTCAATCCCTGGTTGGGGAACTAAGATCCCGTGTGCCATGCGGCACGGACAAAAGAAAAAAATATAAGCTAATGTGATAACAAGATGTCTATAGGAAAACTTCCACCAAATGCTGAACACCTTACAAACCAACCTGAGGGATGAAAATTTCCTCTAGACTAAAAAGATGCTGTGTTTATGTGTTTAGCCTCAAAGGTGCTGTGTTTATCTGGAACTGTTGCTTAAATTTCCAGTGAGGTCAGCAGCCTGACTTGCATTTGAGGTGGACAGTCCCAGTCATGGGCGAAGAACAAGCCACCACTCTGTCTCTCAACAGCTGTAAGATAGAACTGTCCATTTGCTCCAGCCTGACCTGGACCTGGGGGAACCCTGGGCAGGCGAATTATTCGGCCTTCCTTGGAATCAACTTTCATTACGTATTTCTTCAACATATATTCAAGATAAAGGTTGAGCATCACTTGTGGGAGGAGGGTCAAACTGGAAGACCACAGGTAGTATTGTCCTAATTTGTATTCCCAGTCACAAACTAAAAGCCCTGCAATTAACTGAACCTACTTTCTTTAGAAGGTACTTTATGACCGACCACTTAAGTGCTTCAAGTAGCTTACGAGAGGCCAGATAGTGGGCACGACGCAGAATGAATTCTCGGCAGTCAGCCCTTGTGTATGGCTGGCCCTCACTCCTGGTCTTGGGTAGGGACCCTCTCCTTGCTCCTTTGGATGACCGTGGAGCCCCCTGCCGGGGACAACAGGCCCATATTCTATTTCCCTGAGGGTAGTAAAGAGGCGAAATCAAAGAGACTGTAATTAGCTATTGATTTCTTTCTTACCAAAATTCTATTTAAAAAACAAGGTCTTTTAAACTTAAATTAGTCCTCAGAACAATCCATGAAAGACTGAAAGCACAAGAAGAGTACCCAGAATTTTCAATGGCTCCATTCCAGGTGCTGTTAGGCTGTTTCCAACTACAATAAAGAGCTCCTGCAGTGAAATTTAAAGAAATAAAAGCCTAGGGCAGTGATTCTCAAACTTTAGCTTGCATCAAAATCAGAGTATTTGTTCAAACACAGATTGATGGGCTCTGTTCACAGTTTTCGGTTCAGCAAGTCTGGGATAGAATCTGAGAAATGGCATTTATAACATGTTCCCAGGTGATGCCTCGCAACACAATGCATTTTCTCTGCCTCCTTTTCATATTTTAATATTCTCTGCCTCCTTTTGATATTTGTCCTCCCTTTTAGAATGTAAGTTTCTCGAGGGAAGGCACTAAGTCTGTCTTGTTCATTACAATAAACCTAGTTCCTTACACAGGGTCTCAAGTATTTGTTGACTGAATAAATACCATGATATTTATGACTTTGCTGTTTGCATCCATCTTTCTCAAAATCCTCCCTGTCTTAATAAGAATGGTAGTTATAATAACAAGGGCCAGTGTTCATTAAAACGTACTAGAGGGCTTCCCTGGTGGCGCAGTGGTTGAGAGTCTGCCTGCCGATGCAGGGGACGCGGGTTCGTGCCCCGGTCCGGGAATATCCCACATGCCGCGGAGCGGCTGGGCCCGTGAGCCATGGCCGCTGGGCCTGCGCGTCCGGAGCCTGTGCTCTGCAACGGGAGAGGCCACAACAGTGAGAGGCCCGAGTACCGCAAAAATAAATAAATAAATAAATACTAGAAACTGTGCCAGGTGTTGACACACATAATCTCATTTAACGATCACAGCAACCTTCTGAAGGTTTCCTATTGTTCTTCTCCATTTTACAGTTGAAGAAACTGAGCTATAGAGAGATTAAGTAATTTGAGACAGGTTATATTACTAGTAAATTTCAGACCCAAGATTTAACCACGAAGTCTGGCTCCCGGTTCCTAACTGTAGTACGACTGTACTTTCCTTCTACCTCTCTGTAAAAATCACTATTGCTATTCACGACCTACTCTTGTCTACTTCTCTACCTTTTCCTTCACCTCACACCCGGTGGCCCAGACTTACCGTGTTGTTTTACCATGCACCTTCTACTTTTAATGGCTTTCCCTCTTTATGGGTCTGGAAAATACCCACCCATATTTCAGGCCTCAGTTCAAGGATCTACAAAGGCTTTTCTGTGCCCTCCACCCAACGGCAATAGATAGACTTGATCACTCCCTCATTTAAGCCTCCTTGTAGCCTATTCATCTGTAACATTTTATTGCTTTTTTTGCACTATTGTGGTCTGTCCTAGAATATGAGTGCCTCAAGGTCAAGGACTGCATCTTAACTGGTTTTGGTATCTTCAGAACTTAATATAGACCTTCATAGTGGGCATTAATAAATATTACATAAAAGTTCCTTATTCTCATAATATTTATCATTATTGTATAATATAAAAACATCTATTTCTGATATATAACTTCTCATCATACTCATATGTACCCTTTTTAGCATTTAAACATTTTAATCTCTATTGTTTTCATTTCCAGAAGTTCTATGCAATTCTTTCAAAAACTACATAGTCTCAATTTTATTATGTTCAAACTTGGGTAGTTTTCATTTGTTTTCATGCCTTCCTTGACTCTCCTTCACGGTGATTCATTTCCTCATGCCGGTTTGCAATTTTTTAATTTGTGAGCTCATCTTCTGCAGGGCCTGTTTTTCCCAGGAGATCTTGATCGCTCTGAACGTGGGAGAAAAGTATAAAGCATTTCTGAGTCCTTTCAGATGTGTTGTCACCAGGGCTTTCAGGTCATTCAGTAGTCCAGAATCAGCTTCTGATGCTAATGTCATGGTTTAAGTTGTCTGCACCAGCCTAGTAGAATTAATGCAGATCACATCTACGTTTCACACAACTCACATGTGGCTTTACATTTCTCATAAGCAGCTCTTCCCCTTTTACCCCCAAAGCCTTGGACAAATAATAAGCTTGATTTCTGTTTTTCTGAGCTGGTAGGAAAGGTTTTTCTAGATCTCTTTCAACAAACAAGGCAGCTTTTAAGACTCCAGGCTCTATGTGTGGAGTTCTTTTTCAGCACACCCCCCCAGACCTCACAAAGATCCAAAGCCATGTCTTGGGTCCCCTACCTCTGGAATCTAGAGACGTATCTGATCTGAAACCCACTTGGACAAGTGGTGTCAGCTGCTACTTACTGCTCTGGTTTTGGTTTCTCTCAATTTCTGCCACAGCATTTCCATTTCATTTTTTGAGCTTAGCTCTGTACTGAATAATTGGTGGAAAAATATTTTTCCAGCACTTGAACTTGCATTCTTGATCTTCCGTTTTATTGAAAGTCCCGGTTTAGATTTTTAGAACACATTCATATGCTTTCTCACGTGATCCACGAATAACTCTTAAGAAAGACTAGCCAGGTGGTAGGCCCTCTTACACTAGGCAACTCTGTAGGTTGAAATAGTGTAAGAGACTTACCTAAGTGCTCACGAGGAATAAGATGTCTTGCCAGTTTGAAAAATTCAAGGCTTGTAGTTTTAACCTGATGCTGTTCAAACTGAGACCCAAAAATTCAATCAATACCCAGTGAGGGCAAAGATGGCCAACTTGCTTTTTCATGGGCTCTAGACCTTGGTTTATTCCCCCGGAACCCACCTTGCTCCACACCTCTCTCCTGCATCTTCGTCGTTTCGTCTGAGTATTTTGATGAATATCTACCATTCTCAAATACACTAAGTGATCTTTGCCACCCAGCTATCTTCTGAGCTGTCTCTGAAACCTCATGAATTTACCCAGAGCCTTCTATGACCACAGGAATCACTCTCCCTTACTCAATCACAGGGGGGAGGTTCACTTTCACCCTATATTTTTCTGCATCAACTTCATCCTTTTGCACTCACACATCATTGCTCCATCCACTGAAGAAGGAAATTAGGAAGATAGGTCAAATTTAATCTGCAAAAGAATGATTTTAAGACCTGTGGGTCTACTGAAGAATTACATGCCCAGCATAGAAATCATGCAGGTTTTCCTTCTTTGTTGACAGTATTATTATACTCTAGGCTTCCAAGGGGTGAAAACAGTCTTCAAATGCAGCGTGCTCTGAGGTGCCCGGGTCCCGTGAAAAAATAACAAAGCCCATATGTGGAAGACAGTCAGGTTGTCCACTTGGAATTGGCCCCCTCCAATACAAATAGCTCAGGGGCCAGAGGTACCCTAAAAAAGCAGGAGTGAGGATCGGTACCTTAAATCAGAGAATTCACTTTGGCTCATCTACCTCCCTCTCCTTCATGTCTTTTCTCTAACTGAATTCTCTTGGTTCCTTAAATATTTGGTTTTGCATCTTGGTTTTTTGTTGTTGTTGTTTGTTTTGTTTTGTTTCATTTAGACTTGTTTAGGTTAGTGAGTTGCTTCCAGCTGTTTTCCTTGGTCCTGACTACCATCCCTTTGGGAACACATTCTAGAAATTTCTCATCATCTTGAAAACCTCAAGTGACAATACGAAACATTCTGTTAGCTGGACCATAAAGGGCCTCAACCCCATGTTCCACATAAGAAGGGAGATCAAACCCTTTTGATCTTTGAGCACCAATGAAATACCGACAGAACAGGTAGTGCAAATGTATATGTAAATCCTATACCAAACATTTTATTACATATTCTGAATCAACTAAGAGCAAATGTCAGATCTGCACACTAGACTGAGAAATTCTGCCACCTCAAAAACCTCCTAAAGCCAATAAAAAGTCCTACTAGCTTCAAATTTCATTACAAGCACAGGAAACAGAAAATATTTACGAATGGAAATCAGAAGGATAGGCATTCCTGAGGATTTGCTTCAAAGCATCTTGTTGATTAGTCAGCCTGCACTGTCTCCTTACATTAGGTCAGTGTATGCAAGAGAAATCTATGTAGAAGCACTTGTTTTCCTGAAATTACTCATTGCTAGTAAAAGATGTTTTTGCCAAAATTTGATGTTTAAGGTTCTCCTCTTGTTGAAGATGACGGTTGTCACAGCATGATTGCCAGCAACAAGGGAGAGTTCATGCAAATAGTTTCATAGGACCATGGCTGAGATGTTTTTCATTAGTGTCACAGTGTGTTGGGTTAAATACATCCTCCTAGCATGTTATACCTTTACTGCCCCTTCATGGGCTGCTGTGCCAAAAAGAACGAAAGTGTCACCCAGGTGGAATCTGAAGAAATGTTAGGATAGGAAGCTTTTTTTTTTTTTTTACCTTATTATCATCATTATTATCTATACCAGCGCAAAGCACTCAAAAAGCTTAGCTGAAGCAACTGACAATTCAACTGTTGACAATACACAGTGTTCGGGGGCAAAGGTGACCTAGATGTCCCTGTTGTCATCATCTCCCCGATGATCTCACGTACATATTTCCTTCAGACGGAAGGTGTTAAGAAAAGCAGTTTGGGGCATAAGGTTGTTTTTCTTCTCCTTTGGCTCCTATCCAGAGTGATTTCCTTCTGATCATTGGACTCCTTTTGGGGCTCTCTGGCTGTGGTCAGTTAATGCAAGTACCACAGAACCTGATACTTGAGTGGAGAGGGAGTTGGAGGTCGCAGAATATGACAGTCTCATCTAGCAGAAGGCTATTAGGTGCACCTACTGGGGGCCGTGAAGGATATGGCTGCTCCTGAAATCAAATGCTTTCTCTGGGATTTAACATTGCTTTATTCTGAGATGCTGCAGGGCTTCTGTGGCATTGGGCTTTGTTTGAAAATTCAAAGGATTGTCCAATGGCAAGCTTGGCTGAGCTAAAAAAATAATCAATTAAAACCCCAAGTGCTTGAGACAGTCTCTGAAAGCAAGTCACAAATGTCCCTGGTTTGCATCTGAAAAAAAAAAAAAAGAAGACAGATTGAATGTTACTTTAGTATCAAGGACAGCTATCACCTAATGGGGTGAATTCTTTCCACAAAGAAGCTAGAAGCAATGGAAAATGCTAAGGTCTAGCATTGTGTTAGCAGGTTAAACTGAATAATGTGGTCGAAATATTTTATTGTGTAACTCGTTTGATTTTATTGCTTTTTATGGGCTGCAGAGATGTGGTGAGAAAGAAGCTGCCTTTCATCAGGTACTGTAGTCCCATCAGTTTTGTTAGTATTTCCACCCCTTGGACCCACTGATTTCCCAGAGAGGTTTTTCCCAAGTGTCACATGTTTCGTTCTTACTTATGCATTGTAGAGATCATCCTCATCTTGCTGTCTCATTTACCACTGCACCAGATTTACCAATATCTGGAAATAACATTACCCACCCAGCACAGTCATATTTCTGTGCTCTGCTCTAGATGTGAATGGTCAGAAATATTCTTCCTGGTAAACTTCTTCAGGAAATAAACATGGAATATGTCACCTTTGCCCAGAGGTGAAAGAGAGGGATACCTTTGAATCAAGCCCTGCTGCCGCCATAAGAGGTAAGGATGCTCTGACACCTTGGAAGGATGACAGCCTTTGCTTGGAGCAGGAGATATGGCCCCAGGGCTCCAGAAAGCAGGGCCTCACAACACACTCTGCACAGTCCAGTTCTGTTTCCTCCCAAGGCAGAGAAAAAAGCCAACAACAATAATAATTGCTGACATTTATTGAGTGCTTAGGCATGGTAAGTGCTTTATGTATATTAACCCATCTAATCCTCACAACATCCTGTCTCTAGATGAAGCAACCAAGGCATAGAGAAGTTTAGACATGTGTCTAAGGCTACAGAGCTGGCAACAGCAGAACGAGAATTGGTTCCAAGCAGTATGCTTCATGTTCCCGACTCTTCAAATCTGATCGAATCTGCATTGAGTGTCATCATCTCTGATGCAGAACACACAGCTGCTTAAAAGAAAGAGGGTCATAAATTGAGCTGGTATTTTGAAGACACACACCAAGTCCTAGATCCTGTGACAAACAGCCGTGCCTTAAAAAAAAAAAAAAAAAGGATAAAAATCCTGATCCCTAAGAGCAGCTGTCTGACAGAGCAAGTCAGGTGCGATAAAATAATATTGTCATGATTGATGGTGGTGGTGGTGGTGGTGTGTGTGTGTTTGTGTGTGTGTGTCTGTGTGTGTTTAAAAGAGAAAGGCGTGGTCCAGTTCCTGTCAGATTTGTTTTCCAGTAGAGTCCTGGCCTTTCCTTCACAATGGGCCCTGAAGTAGCAGATGACAGTTGACATTTCAATCAGTTTGATACTCACGGGACACCTCCCCTGCCTTCTCTCCCTTCATTTGCATACTAATTTGCATATAGCTTCATAAGGGATGGACACGTGCCTCTTCCTTAGACCCAGTTATTGTTTTGATTCCTGTTGATTCTCTCACCATCCTTTAGCCCCTTTCTTTCAAAGCACTTGTGTCCTTCTTGTCACCTCAGCCCACCTCTTGCTGGTTGTTGCTTCTAGAGAGCATTCCAATCGCTATCAGGAAAACCTTTTTCTGAATACTTGAGCTCAGACTTCAGGTCCTGAGGTGTCTAGGTACCAGGTTCAGTGTCTCTGCCATTGAGGTACTGAGTTGCATCAGCCCCAATCGCCTGATGACGATGAGTCACCTGAAGGTAGAAGAGGATGAGACAAAGTTCAGGTGAGGAGTCCTAGGAAGAGAAAAACTGAGGTCTCAGACTGGGGAGAAGAATGTGTTGGAGTCATAGTCACCAAATGACCTAGGACACTCAGAAGAGATTCTCTCAGTGGAGGTGATCGGGGTGATGGAAAGTTCCTACTGGTGAGAGAATTCCCAATGTGTTCTCTTCCTTGATAAAATACACCCCAAAGGGCCAGTGTGACCTCTTTGACTTCACAAGGGGTCCCAGGACCTGTAAAAAGAAGGAGGAAGCCAATACTACTGAGGAAGCAGGACTGACTTCATAATTGTGGTGCCTGGTACAAAATGAAAATGCAGGCCCTTGTTACAAAGTTATTAAGAATTTCAAGATGGTGATGACAAAGCATGAAATACAGCAAGGGGCCCTTCTAGGTACAGGACCCTGCACAACTTCACAACTCACACGCCCATGAAGATGGCCCTACTGGGGGATTCCTATAAAAGAAGACAGGGTCTCTTTCTGCTGGAGAGCTGTTTATTTCACAATTAATAATTGAGGTTTGGCCAGTGGGCCCAGTAAAGGTGAAGACGTGATGATGATAGAAATGCTGTTGGAGAACTTGAGGAAAAATATAATTTTTACAAGCAACTGTCAGGCACACACAAAAAATCTGTGATAAAGTCATATGAGCAGTTAATAATCTCCCCAGCTGCAGAAAGCTATCATCTCTGTCTGCGTGTGTATTTGGAGATAACTCCAAATTGAAAGGTCTTACCCTTGAGGCCACTGAGTTAAATTCAAAGGTAGTGGAAAAAAGTGAAAAGAAGAAAGGCATAATTTTGAGAGAGTACATGAAAAAGAAGGAGTTGCTTGAGAGGTGAAAATGAGACAGTGTGCATGTATCTGTATCATGTGCACATGGGTTTTGTGGGAGAGGAAGGAAGAGAACGGAGAAATGTGAAAAATGCAGATGTATAAGCAAATGGAAAATTAGTATAGGTTAAGGAATCAAAACAAACATTTCATTACAGATCACATTCTTAGGAAGAAAAATGGCTGATCAGTTGAGGGCATGAGTGGGGGTGGGCTAGAACTCTGATGAATCAGTTTGGAAACCCTTAAATTAGTAACTAATGAAAAACAAATTTGCTTTTTACTCTCCTCATTAATTTGTATTATTTGAAGGAAATTACATTGACAGTAAACAGCAAAGAACCGAACATTTTGTTAAAACCGGAGATACAACTGTATCATTAAATAAATACACAGCAGTCCCTCTCCAATTAGTTACTGTTTATAAAGAGCAATGAGATTCCTGGATGAAGAGTGCTATGAAATTATATTCTATTACAGCACTGATTATTTAAAAAATGACCACAAATGAAAAGGGTATACATCCTCCACAGGAATGCATGTAAGAGAAAACTACCATGTAAAAAAAAAAAAAAGATACAGATGATTGTTTCCTGCTGCAAAGGGTCTGAAAATCTCCTCCGGGAGAAAGACAAATGCATAGGCTGGTTCTGCAGGATGCATCTCTCTGGAGTGTGTTCTGGGGTCAGTGAGGGCCAAAGGGGGTCAGAGAGAACTGGTTAACAGCTGTTCTTCACGTTGGAATTTTTCTACCTCTTGCCCAGCCTGTGAATGAAACTGACAGGAATTCTAATAAGTGCACCAGGAGGACGGGAAGTCTTGTCAGTGACTCTGAGCTGCTGATAATCTGGGGAGGCTCAAAAGGGAAACTCCTGGAAGCTTCCCTTCCTTGGTGGCGCAGTGGTCGAGAGTATGTGCTTCGCAACCGGAGAGGCCGCAGCGGTGAGAGGCCCGTGTACCACAAAAAACAACAATAACAACAAAAGGGAAACTCCTGTAGATTCCTGGAATCTGGGCTTTGAAAGACCTTGGAAAGAATCTGGTGCTTGGAAAGACCCTCTGTCTTCCTGGAACGGGCTCTAAGAGTAGATCTCCAAAAATCCAGCAAAAAGAGGAGCTAGAGGAGTGGGGTGCAGAAAACAGACCCAGGCAGATAGATGCAAGGGGCCCCAGGAGTAAGTGGACACAAAGGCATTTTTGCCTTTGGAGAAAGGTATGGTTTGGAGATTGGGGTGTGTATGTGTGTGGGGGGGGCGGGGGGGATCTTGGCAGGAACTTGCCTTCCTTGGAAACTTGGCATAAGGAGGACATGAGAGGATATTTGGCCTATTTGTTTCATTTTAAAAAATAGAAATAAAGAAATAAAAAGCATAAAGTTGAATGTACGGTGGGGATGGGCAACTTGGAGTATTTGTAGAGCAAAGAGTTTAGCAGTTGTCAGCAACGGAGACAAGGAATCAATAATCAGGAAAACGGGTGAAATGGTTTTATACCGATAGCTTCAGGGTCGCAAGGCAACTTAAAGTTATTGGCTCACACGGTTGTCCCCCTGACCCTTTCGCTTTGCATTTCGGTAAATGGCTCCCCATTGGCTGGCCTGAGCCCATGCTGTTTTTGCACTGGGAAGCACGGTCGCAGTGATCAAGAACTGTTTCTTTGAGTATTAATGCTGGCGGGGCTCTAAACTCGGCAGTCGGACACTGATGGGGCTTTAATCCACAGCAGGTGGCTGAGTGAGCAGGCACTGGTTTTCAGGGCTTGGCACCTCACATTGGGCTGGCCTTTGGGTGTCCTCTGGGTATCAAGAAACACAAACGTGGCGACACCATAGATGGACCTAGAGATGATCATACTAAGTGAACTAAGTCAGGCAGAGAAAGACAGATACCATATGATGTCACTTATTTATGTGGAATCTAAAATAGGACACAAAGGAACTTATTTAGGAAACACAAACCTATCCACAGACATAGAAAACAAACTTATGGTTAGCAAAGGGGAAAGGGGGTGGGGAGGGATAAATTAGGAGCTTGGGATTAGCAGATACAAACTACTATATATAAAATAGATAAACAATAAGGTCCTACTGTAGAACACAGGGAACTATATTCAATATCCTGTAATAAACCATATGGGAAAGAATATGAAAAAGAATATATATATATATATATATATATGCATAATAGACCCCTGAAACTAACACATGGTAAAACAACTATACTTCAATTATAAATAAATAAATAACAGTAATTAAACAGAAATGTATTCCTGGTGCAATCTTATGCTCAGACTGACAATGTAAAGGAGAGGCTATGAAAATGTGGTTGGAAGGGGCAATTAGCAAGGTACAAAGGGTGCTGAAAAGGCAACTAACCGTGGGGATGGGCGGTACAACTGGCTTACCTTTTAGGTGCTGTGTACTCTGAGATTCCATAAGGTACACTTTCCTGGGGAATAGTGAGAAAAAATATGTGTGAGAAAAAGCAAAGAAAACTCCAAAATTTAGGGCTTCCCTGGTGGTGCAGTGATTAAGAATCTGCCTGCCAATGCAGGGGACAGGGGTTCAAGCCCTGGTCTGAGAAGATCCCACATGACACGGAGCGACTAAGCCACAGTGTGCCACAACTACTGAACCTGCCTGCTACAACTACTGAAGCCCGCGTGCCTAGAGCCCGTGCTCCACAGCAAAAGAAGCCACCGCAATGAGAAGCCTATGCACCGCAACAAAAAGTAACCCCCGTTTGCTGCAAGTAGAGAAAGGCTGTGCCCAGCAAGGAAGACCCAATGCAGCCAAAAATAAATAAATAAAATTTTTTTTTTAAAAAAGAAGAAAAATCCAAAATTTAAAATAGCTAATACTTAATTTACACATTCTCTAAACCAGGTACTGGGCTACGAACTTTATATGATTTTTCTTCTAGAATTCTTACTACAATCCCATGGGAGTGGCTCTGCAATAAGAGAGATACGTACCAACCTTCTCTCCTTTTTACAGATTATAAAACTTGTGCTAAAAGAAAGTCACTCACTCACTCCAGGATGTAAAGCTGGACCAAAAAAACCCTGAATCTGTCCAACTCTGTGGTCTTCACTCCCACCACAATGTTGCACTGTCTCCTCCAAGTAGGACTGGAAAAGGAATTGAAGAGTCATGTAAGTTAAAAGGTCCAGGGTGAAAAGGATTTGGAAATGAATGTTCTCAGTCCCTGAGAGTTTCAGAAAAGATTGCAGATAGGAGATAGAGTAAGATGTTATTCATTAGTAAGAAAGGATCCCATAATTGTTCAAAACAAACTCACAGGGAAAACATTTTCCAACTCAATTTCTGTTCCCCCACTTAGTGGCAATAACCAGCTTTGTTGATTACACCATTACTGAATGTTAAAGAGTATAACTGAGTAGAGTTGTTGCCTCACATCTTGCATGGGTGGCCATTGATGGAAATGGGTACAGTCCTCCCCATGAGATCATAGAGCGCCATCTTTAGAAAACCAAATGCAACTCAGAGTCTGCTTTCCTGGCAGCATGAAACATGCATGAAGGATGTTCATCACTTTTTATTCTTTGTCCTTTTATGCTTTGAAATGGAGCAGAAGAATATGCTAAAAACTTGACAAAGTGCCTAAAGCAGAGAGGCCTTTAGCAGTGTTAGTTTCCGTACTCTGCCTTCCCTCAGTCATCAAGGAGTGTCCAATATTTTTTATAGCACTCCCATCAGTTAAAAAAGAGAGAGAGAATGAAAACTACGAGGACATGCCACTATAGTGGATACTGTGGTGCTCCCCTTAGCTCTCCTCCCCAGGGCTGATGCACAAACTCCCCACTGCTGGTTTTCACAGCTGCATCCTTCCCTGAATTGCCCTCAACTGAAGGGAACTGCCTCCTTTGAGGTATTCCCTCCTCCCAGGAGGGTGGCCCATGGCTAATGACTGGCCAATGTGGAAGTGGGAAGGCCCAGCCCCCTTACCTGAATTCAGGAAAACTCTGAAGGACCTTCCCAGCTCCAGAGCTCACAGTAGTATCTGCTGAGACCTCAGGTGCAAATACATTGCAGGTTACCTTTTCCCTCTACTGGATCTGAAACTAAGCAGGACCCTGTGCAGCCTTTCTGTATACAAAAGCCCTTCCGTTCCCCTCGTTTCTTGTGTATAGAAAAAAACTTTAGTCTCCTGGGCCTTCCCCGAGTTCCAAAGAGCAGGTACAGGCAGTTACTAATTAGGAAAGTGTGGGACTGCAAAAACAGAAAAAGCAGCTAAACAAGAAAAGTAAGACAATAGTGCAGCCATAAAACAGAGTCCTACATGGAAGCAACCTAAGTGTCCATTGACAGATGAATGGAACTAACACACCATTGTAAAGCAATTATATCCCAATAAAGATGTTAAAAAATAAAAAACAGAGTCCTAGTTCCTCCTCAAGGGGTATATTTGAGTTGGGTATATTTGAGTTGTTCTTTAGGAACTAAGACCCCACCAACTCATCTACCCACCCAGGTGGAGAATGGTGACTACAGGCTGAGCACAAGCAGTAGACCTCAGGCTGCATGGAACCAGAAGGTTGAGGATTGAGATTCCCCAAACAGGACCCTGTTACCTCACCACCAGTCAATCAGAAGAAAGTCATGCTCTCTGCAGCCCTCACCCCCAAATATTGCCTTTAAAAATGCTCTCCTTGAGGTGGGAGGTAGATGGGCCCCAGGCTGCGCAGCTGCAGTTCATCCCCTAGGGACAGATACTCCAAAATAGCAGGAGAGATGAGAAGCTAAGCCCTGCCCAGATAAGAGATAAAAGACCACATATTCCTCATTCTTGAAGTCAAGGTGACCTTCCCAATAGACATGCACAGAAAGGCTCCTTGAAGGTCAAAAAGGGAGGGGGCCTCACCTCATAGTAAGTGAATCCATCACTAGAATCCATCTTGGCTAAGAGATGCGTGTGCACACATAGGAGGACCCTAAGATATACCAAATACAGACTCAGAACCAGGCAAAGCAAGATGATTGGCCAAAGGGAACCCGGAAAAAATGTCCCATAAAAGTGATTCAAAGTATTATGAGGGTGCGACTCTCTCTCTGAGTCCACCCGTGTGTCTATCCACATGTACTATTTGTCTCCTAATAAACACTTTATTTGTTTCACTACTTTCCATCTCTATGTGGAAAGTCATTTCTACACAGCTGACAGGCCAGGACCTTGTCACTGGCCACTGGTCCATGGTGGCCTAGTGGCTAGGATTCAGCATTCTCACTGATGCAGCCTGACTTCGATCTCTGGCCAGGAACCAAAATCCTTCTTCAAGCCACTGCAGGCTGAAGCTCCCCTAGATCACCCTGAAAACACTTCTCTGACAACCATTGGAGAGTTCAGGTCTTTTGAGTTTGAGCCGCCCACGCTCCTTGCTGGGTCCCCCACAATAAACACTGACTTTCCTTCACCACAACCTGATTTTAGTAATTTGGCTTTGCTGTGCAGCGGGCAACAGGACCCAAGTTCAGTTCGGTGACAGATCCTGCCTCCTTTCTTTCTAGCAGGTGTATCACCCGTGACCACTCCCAATTAACCTCTGAATGCAACTTTCTACCTCCAAGTCTGTTTCGAGTGAATCCAGTCTAAGACAACCCTCAGATCTATTTAATAATGAATACTGTATTCAAATGTTGAATATATGGATACTGTTAAATATTATTTCACTGCAAAACATTCACAAAATAGAAATGTAAAATAAATGAAGTTCTAATATTTTCTTTCCAAAGCTCAATGAACCGTCTTGTGCAACCTCTCCCCCTACCCTTACACATGTTGCTGAACCAAGCTTGGGTTTACCCCCGCCCCCCCAGCCCCAATGTGCAGCAAAGCCAATCTACTGACACCAGGTTGTGAAGAAAAGTATGGCATTTATTGCAGGCATCAAGTAAGGAACACAGGCAGGCTCAAAAGACCTGAACTCCTCAATGGCTTTCAGGGAAAGGTTTTTAAAGACAGTGTGAGGGAAAGGGTTGTGAGGTGTGTGATCAGCTCATGCTCAGTTCCCTGACTGGTTGATGGTGATGTAACAGGGTGATATCACAGAGATCAACATTATCAATCCTCAGGCTCCAGCCAGTCCGTGGGTTATGTGTTCCTGGTCATCACAGAGTTAGCTTCCTCCACCTGGTGGGGGTTTTAGTACCTGCAAAACAACTTAGGAATGTGCATTTCACTTACCTTTACCTTTGAAACAGAACCGGGGGTCCTTGTGACTGATTTATTGTTTAAGTTATGGCTACTCTCCTGCTTAAATGTCCTATCTTTGTTTCTGCATTCTTTACTTCCCCAAACATTGACTACTAGGGCCTGTTCTTTGATCTACATGGAAGGCCCAGGAGGTCACAGTGTATTTCCATAGCCGTTTTTTCCAGTCAACAATAAGCAGGAACACAGAGGGGTCTGTCACTGGGAAGACCCCAACATGGACGTGCTTGGTTTTGTACACACACACACACACACACACACACACACACAGGAGAGACTATTCTTATTCAATAAATAAGTTTTATCTTAAGTGTCATGGAGAATGTAAATATGATCTTACAGTGTAGTTGGGAAGAAAAACAATGTACAAATAACCAATGTAGGGGACCATGGAGGGAAGAATCTAGGAAAACATGTAATACCACATAAGAGATAGAGACACCAAGTACTCTAGGATGTCCATGGGGCTGAGGCCACTCCAGCTGGGGGAATTATGGAAGGATTCCTGAAGGAAGTAGGGTAAAATATTTCTAAAGGAAAGAATGAGGATGAAGGGTAGGCATGAAGGTAGGAAAGAAGATGGGTGAGGAGGGTACAAGGGAGATTTGGAAAGTGAAGTGCAGTGAAACTTCAGATGTGTAGGTTTACGTGGGAAAGAAGTGGAAGATAAGGCTGGACAGGTGGTGGAGGCTGCCTCCCTCTAACAGGGACTCTCCTAATGCAGGACTTGGGGTGTGGACTCTGTTATGCTGACAGTGAGGAGCCAGAAAAGAGTTTTGAGGAGAAAAGTGCCAGTCTTTCAGTAAGATGAGTCTGGTACAATGTGCCAGAAAATGGACAGAAATTGTGCCCCGAGTGCAGAGAATTCAGCACTAGAACGAAAATAGATTAGAGGTGGTTCAGTGAAAAAATAGGTGACATGGTTGAGAATAAAAGAAAAATATCAACAGAAAAGATGTCCTAGAGGAAAATCTACGTCATCTGAAGAATAAGGAAAAACACTAGGGGACTGGGTTCTATGTTGTAGTAATTTATAGGATTATGATGCTATCACCCAATATAAAGACATCAGGAAGGAATAATGCTGGATAAAAAGATGATGTTTTTGTTCTGACATTTTGACTTCAGGGAGATCATGTGACGTCTAGGTGGGAATATTTAATAGGTATACACATAGGGCTGGGGTCTAGAGGAAGGATAGCATGGAACTAGACATAGACATTTCAAAGCCATCTGAATAGCCCATCCTATTTGAATTCTTGAGAAGGGATGAGTCTCTTGGAGCGAGATTTCACATAGAGCCAGAGTCTCAGAGAATGGAAGAGGGAGACAGAAGTAGGATCTGAGGTGGGGAAGGGAGTGTTAGTTGAGGAGGAAGAGACTCTTAGAAGTTCAGGAGGAAAAGACTGAAAACTAGTGCAAGAACATTGCTAAGGTGTGGAAAGCTGCAGAAAGCCCAGGAAGAATGAGCAGAAACCATCAGGTGGGTGACTAGGAACTTACAATAATCTTTAAGAGAACAATTTCAGATGATTTGCGAGAAGGAAGCTGAGAGGTGTGGTGAGGTGTAAACAGCTTTCTTTTTAAGTTTGGCTATGAAGAGAGCGAGAGAGAACGTGGTAAGAGGGAGGGACAGAGACACAGATAAAGGCATTTTCAAGATAGGAAGGACATGTACAAGGAAGACAGAGGAAATGAAAGTCCTAGAGAGAGAAAAAGTGGTGGGTAATTCAAGTAGGAAGCAAGGTTAGCCAGAGCATGGAGGAAGGAAGGGTGCCTTGAAGATGAGGGTCTCCATCATCTGAGTCAACAGAAAATGAAGAACATGGGTAGAGGGGTGGGCACTGCAGACCTGCTCTGAGTTTTCCCAATTTTTGTTAGACTTGCACGAATTCCACTCTCTGGGGAAGAGAGCTTCTGCTATAGACATACACACATGCCACAGAGACCAGCTCCCACTGAAACTGAAGTAAGTCATTTTCAAATGGGGAGTGTTTTGGCAGCTGGTTGTAGAAGATGAGAAATTCGATTTCTGGCTCCCTGAGTTCCCTTCATTTAAAGACATTGTTGTCAACCTCCCACAGGTATAAATGCCACCCTCCCTCTCTCTTGTTCTTTAGCACGACTGAAGTCCTATGACCTTGGCTTAGGAAGTAAAAGAATCCTGTCCTGATCCCACATCAAGAGGGATCAGAATAGTCACTAGAGAGAGGTTGATTGGAGCTGCATCTGTCAGGCTGTATGAGCACACTTCTCCTTTATTCCATTCACAGATATGTTGGGATGGGCTAGAATAGACTCTGGTAGAATCAAGTCTAGAGATCTAGGTAAAGCAAATGGAGACAGCCTATGGATATAGAATAGAGGATGTTCTGAGACCAAGGTGCCATCTGGCAGAAAAGACAAGGCAAGAAATGGAGTGTGGCTATGGAGCAGAAGATCTAGATTCAAATCCTGGCCTTTTGCCTTGGTAGTTGTGGAACCTTGAGCCAGTAAGTTGCCTGCTTTGTGTTTCCGTTTCCTCATTGTCAGTGAAAGGTTAATAATGCTTACCCTGAAGTCTTGTTCTGAAGATTGGAAGGGAGATCACCTAGTACACAGTCATTATGGTTTGGGGTGGGTTGCGGGGGACAGCCAGGTGAAGGAACTACCATAGGAAAACTTTCTTCAGTGGAATTCTGCTGGGAGGGACCGGAAAGCCAGAGGAAAAAAAGAAAAAAAAGGCCATGTTTTTCCCAAAATTTAGGGTGGGCAAACTTACATTTGGTGTGTAGGAAACTCCAACGAAGTGCCCAGAAGAGTGGAAAAATATGCCCAAAGATTGTCAGAGCAGCAGATACTAAAATATGATTGGAGGTTCTGAGAACTCTGGCTAGATTGCTTTTAAATAATTTGCAGGCTGTTAGATTATTTGTAAATGCCTGAGAAAACAAAAGTGTTTTAGGATTGGAAGGGAGATCACCTAGTACACAGTCATGGTTTGGGATGGGTTGCGGGGGACAGCCAGGTGAAGGAACTACCATAGGAAAACTTTCTTCAGTGGAATTCTGCTGGGAGGGACCGGAAAGCCAGAGGAAAAAAAGAAAAAAAAGGCCATGTTTTTCCCAAAATTTAGGGTGGGCAAACTTACATTTGGTGTGTAGGAAACTCCAACGAAGTGCCCAGAAGAGTGGAAAAATATGCCCAAAGATTGTCAGAGCAGCAGATACTAAAATATGATTGGAGGTTCTGAGAACTCTGGCTAGATTGCTTTTAAATAATTTGCAGGCTGTTAGATTATTTGTAAATGCCTGAGAAAACAAAAGTGTTTTGGTGCCTGAGTTCATGCACATTTGGCAAACGCTGCACAGCTTTCTGAAGGAGGGAAGGATGCACACAGGGAGGGCTAAGAAGAAGAGTACAGTCCTCCAGCCGCGTGGCCCCCAGGCAACACAAGACAATGTAACCATGAGGAGGAAGGGGAGACAGGGAATAGAAGCACATCTATTCAAGCTGAGGAATCTATCTTGGTTAGGAACCTCAGAGAACTTGGGAGACAATGAGTCACCACATCCTATTTAATATGCACAGGAAACTTGGAAGAAAATCAATCCAGCAGTGAAAACTGGCCGGTTACCTGGAGAATCATGAAGTGAGAAATGCTTCTTATTCAAAAAGCAGCTGATGTTATCCTCCAAAAGCCAGGTCCAGGCAAAAAGAGGCAACTAAATTCTTCTCTGCCCTCTGGAGACGCCTGTGAACTCTTTGGCTAACTTATTCCTGTAATTTGCTGAAACCACTGCTAACATATTTCATTTATAACTGACCATGAACAGCTCCAACAGCGGGCACGGCTTAATACTCAGACACACAGGAATACAAACACACACCAGTTTACACACACGCGTGCAACCTACACACACTGTAGGTTTGCTAGGAATATGCTTTGGAAAGATGGGGCAGGGATTTGGAACATACAGAAAGGAGACAGAACAAAGGGCTCTCTTCCAATTTCTTACACCATATCCCTTTTTCCCCATTTAAGTGAATGTCCTATCTCTACCCTAATGTGGCTTAAGGAAGTGGCTTAGGGAGGTGTAGAAGTGTCTAGAGGATCTTCTTCCTTGAATTATTGCTAACCACAGGGCTGGTGACTGCCCTACTCCCACCAGTAAAGAAGTGCTTCTGAAGAGCAATAAATTCAGACAGCATCCACCACCACTGCCTCTACTCCTAAGCGTTAGTACTGATCATGTCCTGGGACACAAGTTCACATAGGCTGGATCTAATACTACCTTGATTACGCAAACAACTCATGACTTTTATCCTTGGCAATCTTGGCAAGTCCTGGCACCTTGAAAGGAGCCATGGCCAATCTCAGAACATCATTCACTGACTGTCACTTGGGTACGAAGGGCCTGGGACAGAAATACTTCGAACAACATTAATAGCAAAGATATCTTGTCTTGGAAAGAGTAATGATAATTAACAAAAACAACGATTTAAAGCCAAAATCTTTATAATGGCCTACGATGCCCTACAAGACCTGGCCCCTTCACCCGTGCGAATACAACACCTCACACAATCTGCTCCATACATAGTCCTCCTGCTGTACTTTGAATACACCCAGTGCATTTGGCCCAGCTGTTTCCTCTTCCTGAAGCTCTCTTCCCCCAGATATCCAATAGCTAAACCCCTTTGCCTCCGCTCAAATTTACCTGAAACCTTTGCTCAAATTTCACCTTCTCAGTGAGACCCACTCCGACTGCCTTATTTGCTGCAACCTCCCTGGTACCTGCTGGCACTCAGACCTCCCTTATCCTACTCTGCATGTGCCCTTTCCTATAGTTCCCATCACCTTCTAACATACTATTATACTTGGCCTCATTTATTATGTTTAGGGCTTGTCTCTTTGGCTAGAATACAAGTAAACTTTACTGGGGCAGAAATCTTTTTGGTTTTGGTGGTTTTTTTTGTTTTGGCCATGCCAGACAGCTTACGGGATCTTACCTCCCTGACCAGGAATTGAACCAGGGCCCTGGCAGTGAAAATGCTGAGTCCTAACCACTGGATCTCCAGGGAATTCCCGGGAATCTTTGTTTTGTTTACTGATATACCCAAGTGCCTAGATATTCCCTGGCACATAGTAGGGGCTCAAAAAATATTAGTTAAATAAATGAAAGTCCCTAACTTTATGCCAGGTGTAGTTCAAAGAGCATGCATGGCATTTATTTAAATCTCACCAAAACTTGTACTGTTATTATTCTGAGTTTACAGATGAGGGGGCTGAGGCACAGAGAGGTTAATAACTGGCCAAAGGCTACCCTATGACTAAGTAATGGAACCAGAATTCAAAGCCATTCAATGTGATCCAGAGCCCATGCTGAACTGTCTGTTAGGAAGCCCACACAGGAGACAATGCCTAAAAGGAAAAGGTTCTGTCCAGAAGGAGAGTTTATATTTTCCTGTTTGCTCTATAACAGAATGATCTTAAACACTCACAGAGATTCTGTTACTGCAATGGGGTTTTAATGATGCTTTCAGAGCCTTGTAGCTAGGATGAAGATTGAATATGGTAATAACTGTAAATAGCAATTCCATTTACTAAGCATATTAGTGTGTCTCTAGATTCAACAGGTATTAAAATATGCTAATATGGTTACTGAAGAAATTGTTGACCTCAAAGTGTTCACTTGAAGCAGCAAACCAATTATCTCAACCAAAAGTTACCTGCAGTTGTCCTGGTTGCTTTTTAACATGCTGATGACTTAAAATGCGAACCATCCATTTATTAATTTCAGCTTGTTAAACGTGAAAAATCTGTGCCATATTATTTTTAATTGCATCAATTAAAATAAGAGTCACATACATAGCATGAATGTCATTGTGTGCATGTAATTAATCAGAAGCTATGAAAAAAAGGCCACTAAGATATTAACATTATAAAGCACATCAGTGAATAAGGGAATATTCTGGATTTTTAAGCCTCATACTGTAAAATAATAAATATCCTCATGTAAGTGATCACCTAACAATTTATATCATGTTTAAGGAGATGAAAACTCAAATTAACTGTTTCTTATTTTTTCAAATTATACTACAAAAGATTTCATTTTCCATTTCTTTATATAGTTTATACTCTGAGCTGCATGCTACTGCCCCCTATACCAATACAATACCAATACTATGATGTAGGAATCCAATGAATCAAACAGGGTGTATATTTTTGCGTCTGGCTTCTTAAACTCAACATTATATTTGCAAGATTCATCTATGCCATAGTTAGTGACAATTTATCCATTCACTTTGTTGTGTAGTATTCCATTTTTTTTAATATACCACCGTCTATTTATCCATCTTATGGTCGGTGAACAGTTGTTTCCAACTTGGAGCATAATGAATATACATCTATAGGTGTTTTTGTACATGTTATTTGGCATATATTTATATGCATTTCCACTGTATATATACTCAGGATAGGAATTGCTAGGTCACAGCTTTACATATGAGCTGTCCCCAGAAGCAGTCCCAGAGACAAGATTTGAGTGCCATTAGTCTAGGCAGTAATCCCAGGAAGCACTCGTAGTGGAAGTGGAGACACAGGAAATGAAAGAAAGCCTTAAAGGGTGGGTATCAAACAAGTTACCACTGGGAGCAACTAGAGCTTAATAAAAAATATCTGAGTTATCCCAACTGAGGGGTGAGGAAACTAGGATATTTATCTACTAAACCTCTGTCATTGGTTGAGAGATGTGTTAGGGGCATCAATTTCCTGGCATTTCTAGCTTGCCCTGCCTGCAAGGTGAGTGTACTCACAACCTATATAAAGCTCCCAGGTAGAAAGTCAGAGGTGAGGGTATTATGTGGCCTGTTGCATATGGAACCCATGCTGGAAAGACGTGGGCCAACAGCTCTTACTATAAGAGCTGAGCTCAAAAAAGAAAGTAAAATCTCTATGTGGCAAAATGGAGAGAGAAATTAAAGTCAAAGCTTTAATTTTTAGTTTGATGCTGTCCCACTTGTTTATTTTTAATTGACCATAGATGCTTGGGTTTGTTTCTGGGCTCTTGATTCTGTTTCATTGGTCTACATGTCTGTTTTTATGCTAGTACCATACTGCTTTGATGACTTCAGCTTTATAGTATAGCTTGAGACCAAGGAGTGTGATGTCTCCTGCTTTGCTCTTCTTTCTCAGGAGTTCTCTGGCTATTCTAGGACTTTTGTCATTCCATATAAATTTTGGGAGTGTGTTTTCTACTTCTGTAAAAAAAAAAATGCCATTGGAAACTTGATAGGGATTGTATGAAATATATAGCTGAGTTTTGGTGGTATTGGTATTTTAACAGTAGTAATTCTTCCAATCCATGAACACGGGATACCTTTCCATTTATTTGTGTCTTCTTTGATTTCTTTCATCAATGTCTTACAGTTTCCAGAGTAGAGATCTTTCACCTCCTTAGTTAAATTTATTCCTATGTATTTTATTTTTTTGATACTATTGTAAGTGAAATTGATTGATTGATTGATTTTTCAGAAAATTTATTATTAGTGTATAAAAATGCTACTGATTTTTTTTTTTTTTTTTTTTTTTTTTTTAATTTTGTATCCTGCAACTTTACTAAATTCATGGATTAGATCTAACAGCTTTTTTGGTTGAATCTTGAGGATTTTCTATATATAAAATCATGTCGTCTGCAAGGAGGGACAATTTTACTTCATTCCTTCCTATTCTGATAATGCTTATACCTTTTTCTTGCCCAATTGCTCTGACTAGGACTTCTAGTAAAATATTGAACAAAAGTGGTGAGAGTGAGCACCCTTGTCTTGCTTTTGACCTTAGAGGAAATGCTCTCAACCTTTCACCATTGAGTATGTTAGCTGTGGGCTTGTCATACATGGCCTTTATTATGTTGAGATATATTCTTGCTATGCCTAATTTGTTAAGAGGTTTTATCATGAATTGATGTTGAATTTTGTCAAATGCTTTTTCTGTGTCAGAAAAATGATGTATCACATTGATTTGCATATGTTGAACCATCCTTGCATCCCAGGGCTAAATACCACTTAACTGTAGTGAACGATCCTTTTAATGTGTTTCTGAATTGGTTTGCTAGTATTTTATTGAGAATTTTTACATTTATATTCATCAGGGATATTGGCCTGTACTACCTGTTTTGAACGTTATCTCTGTCTTTGGTTTTCAGCAGTCTTATTGTGATGTGCTTAAGTGCAGTTTCCCTTATATTTATTTTATATTGACACTGCAAACTTAGATGATGTTATATACATCTGGGGAGGATTTTTGTTTGTTTGTTTGTTTTTAGTTTGTGGTAAACTGGGTGGGAGACAATCACCTTAATCCAATCAAAGGCAGAGTTAGTTGAGGCTTTGTTTTACCCTTTATAAGGCCTGGTCTATTTCCAGTTTGGCTGTACTCATGGGTCATACTCCTTCAGCGTCAGTTGATGGGTGTTTTCCAGGGTTTCTCTCTCCTAGCTAGCCTTGAACACCAATTTTAATCTTCTTAGACTTGTAAAGCTGCTGAAAACTCTATTCATATTCTCTGACCCTCAGCAGCTACTTTCAATTTATCTTTTCATTCTCGCCACCAATGCCACCTATGAATCAGCAAATTCCTGAAGGGGAAAACAATGCAGAATGTTGATTTCACCTTGAGTTTTTCTTGTCTCCATGATCTTGAACCCTAAACCCTGGTTGACTTGGTAAATTTCTGGTGACTTTCAAATAGATATTTTTTATTTTATTCAACTTTTCTACTTGTTTTTGGTGGAAGAATTGATCTACTGCAAGCTAGTTCCTTGTGGCCAGAAGAAAAATGTTAGTCGTATTTATACAGCAAACTTTGTTAACAGACATTTAAAACCAGCATTGTCATGCAGTTTCAATATAATAGCTGATGATCATAACACCAACCTTGTGCCATTCTGATGCTAATATGTCTTCTGAATCATCAAAAATTAAATTAAAATTAGAATAACTTTAGTGTTTAAGCTATTTAATGAGCTTTAATTCATTCAACAGGTAATCTGTGAACATTGTATATGAGAATTTCCTTCAAAATACTCCTGTCAATTTGAGTAAGTCTAAAGCTGCTTCTTAAATGTCTTGGTCTTTCTCTCTGCACTCCAGAACTTTTATGCAGAAGAGGGACACCTTCCATCTGGCTAAACAAGAACTGATGGCAGAAATTTAATTTTTATGCAAAAATATCATCTTTGCTAACAAGATTCTTGGAATCTAAAGTGTATGACTCACCTAGTCTTGAATTATTTGCTTTAGAGCTCCTGTCTACAACCCAGCGGAGACAGCTGATATTCAGGAAGAATTATCTAAGGACACCATGCCAATCATTTATTTCTAGCTGCATGGTAGAGTTACATCATATATGTATGTGTGTATATAAAATTAACTGGGTCTCTACCCCAAACTAACTAAATTTGAACATCTGGGAGTTTTTCAGAAGTACTTGTAGTGATTCTAATGGGCAGCCAGCTATTTCAAAAATACTTCTAAATGACTGGAAAACTATATATCTAAATTCTATTATTTTAGCTCCTAGGAGAAATATATTAACACAACTATGATTTAAATGTTCTGCTGCCACCTTTTCTTGAAGGGGAAAGTAGGACTACAAGGGTAACCAACAGTTTTATATCATCTGTGAAACCATTTTTGACAATATTGTCCATCATGTGGTTCAATATTGGTTATCCAAAGGACAGTTTGAATTCACCAGGAGTCACTCACAGGGCTTCAACTACACCTGCATATTGATGACTTTCAAATGCATATCCTGGGCCCAGATTTCTCTCCTGAGCCAGCTTTACCTGGTTGCGTCTCTGTCACCTCGAGTACAACAGTGCAAATTGAACCCATTGTTAATACTCCTCCTCTCCTGGATCTGATGCTCCTTCTGATTCAGTGAATGGAATCTCCAATTACCCCAGATGGAAACCTGGGACTCAACCTCCACACCTTCCACATTCTCACCCCCCACGAATTGGGTCTCTAAGTTTTGCTTCTTTGCTATCTTTCACATCCACCATTTTCTCTACCAGCTTCTAACTCTTGAGTTCAGGCTCATCATTTCTCATCTGGGTTTTTGCAAAACACCTATAACTCGATTTTAGTGGCTTCACTCTCTTTAATCCATTTTCACACTATTTACAAAATCAACTTTCTAAAGCAAAAGCCTGATTATTCCCTCCCTTGTGACCTTTCAGTGGCTCTTCCAGTGCCATTAGGGTAAGATCTAAATATTTTGGATTACATTAAAAGCTCTTTGCTATCTACCTACCTCTTCATCTCACACTTTGGTTCTGCCATATTCTAGAATAAATTACAGTCTCATATGCAAGCCTTCTCACCTGGGCCTTTCTGTTTGAAATGTTCTTCCTTCTTTTATTGCCTAGAAAATCCAATTGGTCATCGTAATTCAACTTAGGAATAACTTCTTCCTGAAAACTTTCCTGAGTCCTCCAGGATGGCCTATGACCTCCTGTTCCATGTACCCTAAACACCAGCGCTTGCCTTATCACGCTATATCAATATTGTCTGTTTACATAGCTATCTTTTTCTTAATCTATAAATTCCTTAAAAGCAAGAAACTTGGTCCTTTTTTTTTTAATTGAGGTATAGTTGATTTAGGTCCTATTTTTTATAATCCCACAGCCTCACAACATAATAGGCCTGGTGCAGCCTCACAGATAACGTGTTTGGATGAATGAAAATTTTAATGTGCTTTTTGGACTTTTGTCAGTTAAATAAAGAGGGCTCCCCCTCAAAGAAAAATCATGACTTCTTTTATACTTCATTGCCAGAAAGGTTAGCATTAAGGTTTGTCTTAATTGGAGAACCTAGCCTTGGACCAAGGTTTCTACCACACATCCCATTCCTACCCTCCACCATTTCTATCCCCTTACCCCTGTTCTTGAACCCCAGTGTAACTCACCTGGAGCCTGCTGGTTTATGTATTACCTTGTGGCCGTTGGAAGTAGCATAGAATGTGCTTTGCAATCAAATAGACCTTGGGTTCAAGTTCTGGACTACTATTTACTAGCTGTGCAACATTAGATAATTTATTAAACATCTCTAAGCCTCAGTTTCCTTATTTGCAAAATGGGGATAACAATAGTACCTGCTTTGCTGGTGGATAGGGATGATGATGCTATGATTAAATAAGACAACGCACAGTACTTAATCTCATAATAAAAGTTCAATAAACATCAATAATTATTATTGTTATTAACACTACTAGCACTATTAGCAGGAGAGAAGCTACTATAGGGAGGCAAGTTAACCTTTACTCTTCGATCCTGAAGGTAGCAAAATGCCTGGCCCATTGGCAAGTGCTCACTAAGTAGTTATTATTGTTAATTCTTAAGGGCTCCAGATAGTTGAGTTTTTGTTGTATTCTTATAACACCATAGTGTTTTTTAGTTTTTGTTTTCTCGTCTTACGTTGTAGGTTATCTTGCCTTATTATTACAAGCTTCCCAGTGCTTACATATGCTGGTTTTCCAGTATCACGATCATCATTATACACGATCATGGTCATCATTATCATCCTATCACCATCACCACCGTTGGCATATGGGCATATACAGGGCCCTGTTCTTCCCTTTCTCCAGGACTTTTCTTTTTCTTATTCCCAACCTAATAGACTCTGCCACCTTCTTGGCTTAAGCCTTACAGGGAGGCTTGGAGGTTAGAGGATATAAACCTAGTGTTCCAGCCAGAACAGTGCAAAAAATGAAACGTGATCTCAAATGGAAGAAGGGAAGATCATGGAGAGAAGCTGACCAGAAGTGGCACCTGGAAGGCCAGGAGGGTCAGTGAGCCTGGGCTTGGGAGTATGGGTACCTGGAAGTTGAAACTGAACATAGGCTAAAAGCAATAAGCAGAATGAATCAAGGAAAGGGAGAGACTGGAAGCCGATTGGTCCATTCTACCTGGTTTCCTTGGTCCCTGTAAAATGCTTCAACTTTCAAAGCCAATTGAAAGACTGATTAGCTTGAAAAGACACCTCAGCGCTTACTTTAACCAAGGCCAAAATTTTTTATTCCACAGATAAAGGATTTAGTATGCAGAACTATGTGACCACTGGTATGAATGAGATGGTCAAGATGTAAATAATTTGATATCTGTCCCTGTTTGGATAGAAGGATCTCTACAGTAGGAAGATTGAAGACCCCAATTCTTGGAGGAGGTAATATGCTTAGACAAAATATCAGTGAGGAAGAAAAGGGAATAAAAGAGGCAGAAACTGAATGTTAAACTTTTATTTATTTAATGAACAGAATTTGTCAGCAGTCACATCATAGATTCTTAAGTTAGCTACAAGCACTGTCCCTGGCAGATCACAAAAACTCAAGGGTCAGGATAACACGTCTTAGAGCAGCCAGGACGGGGTTTATGCAATTGGAATGGGGAAGCGCCAGAAGGTGGTGATGGGGAGGCAGGAGGTGAAGCTCAGTGGAAATTAAGTAGAGGCACAGAGAGAAGTTAAGTCCAGAATCCCTGTGGCCTCAAAAGAAGTGAAGGCAAAAGAGTAACCTAATTTTTTTTTACCTTCCAGCCCTCAGGTACAGTTTGTTGCTTGAATGAGCTCCCAAACTATGATCCAATAATTCCTAAGATTGTGATCATAAAGGGAAATGTTTTATGTAAAAGGGAAAAGGTGGTTAGAGCTTAAACATTTTTACTTTTTTTATCTCTATGAACTTGACTTTTATCATTTAGATCTAATAGGCTTAAATCTGTAGACAACTTTTGTTTTTTCTGACTTCAAACACAGTGACTATATATCCTCTCACAATACCTTCTACATCACCAATTATTGATGTGAGGCTGATTTTTTAAAAATAATGAATAATAACCAGGAAAATGAGCTAAGCTTGTTTTTGCCATAACATTACTGCAGTACATTTTAACATATTAAACATGAGGCACAATCTGATTATTTAGTATTTGCCAGAAGCACCACAAAGCATTTATGGTCTTATTTTTCAGATCTCTCTTTTTTTCGTTCTACTGAGGTTTCCTTTAAGATTTTGAATGAATTCAGAAATACATACATAAAATACATACAAAAATACATTAAATTTTTTAAATGATTCATAATTTTGGTTAGGACGTGATTTGCACATATTCTTAACTATATACTTTATTTTGCTGGAGGAAAATACACTGAGTTTCCATTTACCTATCTTTATTATACAGAGGTTAGACTTGATTATTACTAATGTTGCTTAATGTTTTAAAAGTGTATGACTTTATATGAAATTTTAAAAAAATTCTTGGATAAATGTAAGTCCTCTCTCAAGGAAATATAATTTTTAATCAAAATAGTATGATGACTTCCTTGTATATAGCCATTTACAATGTTCACAATTCTAGAGGGAAAAAATGATAATAACTATCACAGAAAAATATTCAAATGGATAATAAATGTACGATGCCCTTTGAAAAAGATTCCTACAGATGATGAATAGATCATAAACAAAGATCATTGAGCAGTATAAAGAGATACATAAAGGAAAACACAAGCTAACTTAATGATGATATTTCCAATGACTCTATATCAGACCTTTGAACATAACTCAGTTTTATCATGTACTTTGCAGGGTGCTCAATACTATGAATATGACAAAAAGTATAAGTTATGTTCTCCTTCCTCATAGTACTTACAATATTAGAGAAACAAGGCTAACACATAAGAAATAATTAGAGGAAAATGTAACAATGAATTCTTGTCCTGTTTGGTCTAGTGCTTTACATAAGACTTAATGGTTTTCAGAGAAAGGTTAAAATAAAATAAAACATAAAAATTATAATTCTCTCATAAGACAATTAGGAAACCCTGAGAACCCTTAGAGTGAACTTCAAGACCTGTGTTACGGAGGCATACCTGCCAGGCTGTTGTCTAAGTCAATTCTACAACTCACCTCCATCCCCTTATCAATGTTTGAACGACAAGTTAAAATAAAAGAACAACAATATTTAAAAATTTTAAATTTACTTGGAAATTGTTAATGGAGCTAATGTCAATTAACAGAGAGGTTCTATCCATGAGGTTAGGTTCAGCTCCATGTAATAGAGACTGAAAATATTAATGGTTTTGATGCCAAAAACTCAGTCTCTGTGTCCCAGTGCTGAATTGAATCATGGAGACAGAGTTTTGGGTGAAGTAGAAAAGAGTAGCTTTATTGCTTTGCCAGGCAAAGGGGGTTATGGCAGGCTCATGACTCAAAAACTGTGTGTCCCAACCCGGAGGGTTTTGGTGAGGAGTTTTATAGCAATGGTTCAAGGTTGGGATTGCTGAAAAGGATCTGGGTGTTTGCAGGACCTGCATGCCTTTAATCTGGTCTCAGGTGGTCTCCTGATGAGTTTCTTGAGGTTATCAAACTGTGACTTTCTCTTTGGAATATCTTCCTTTTGGTGTGGGTTTTAGTTCTGCAGAAGAGCTGACAGATATTTTTATGTGTATCCCTTGAGATGGAACCAGGACCCTGTATTCCCTCTCTTCCCTGATCAGCAACTGTTTGAATCTGCCCTTTGGAACTCAGGGAAGGTCATGGACGCTGGAGTCTATTCCCTACAAACAAGAAAGTCTTCCATGCCCAGGAGACCCACAGGGTCCTGCTCGGTTTCAGTTTTAACAGAATAGAACTTTTCACTCTAAACTTCTAATAGAAGTTCAAAAGTTTTGAGAGCATATGAGTCTGCTCCATAAAGTTTTTGGGAACCCATGCTGTCTCCAGTTTTGAAGTCCATCATCACTATGGGGACCCTATGATCTAAGCAATCACAAGTCTAGACCAGTTTCAAGGTGCTTATGAAAGAAATTCCCACCCACATCTCGGTGGGGTGACAAAGAATTTACAGCCATCTTTAATCTACCACAAATATAAAGAAGGCAAAATACTGGAATAAGGTGAGTCTTGCAGATATTGTTCATGACAACCAAAAACAGGGTTTCAAAATACATGAGCCCAAATCTAATAGAATAGAAAAGAAAAATTTTTTTAATCTACAAATAAGATTGAACATTTTGGGACTTCCCTGGTTGCACAGTGGTTAAGAATCCACCTGCCAGTGCAGGGGACATGGGTTCGAGCCCTGGTCCAGGAAGATCTCACATGCCACGGAGCAACTAAGCCTGTGTGCCACAACTACTGATCCTGCACTCTAAAGCCCGCAAGCCACAGCTACTGAGCCCACATACCACAGCTACTGAAGCCTGCATGCCTAGAGCCCGTGTTCTGCAACAAGAGAAGCCACCGCAATGAGAAGCCTGTGACCGCAACGAAGAGCAGACCCCACTCGCCTCAACTAGAGAAAGCCCACAAGCAGCAACAAAGACCCAACACAGCCAAAAGTTAATTAATTAATTATTTTTTTAAAAGACTGTAAATTTTAACACGCCTCTCTTAGTAAATGATAGGACAGATAGATATTAAAAATTATTAAAAATATAGAAGACTTCTCCAATACTCTCAACCAACATCTTTATCATTTTTTTTTTTTCCTTTTGGAATCTTAAACCAACTTTGCATTCCTGGGATCAATCACACTTTCTCTTGATATTTTGTCCTTTATTATACATTGCTGGATTTGACTTGCTAATAGTTTCTTAAGGTTTTCTATTCTACCTGACAGCAGAAGTATACATATTCTTTTCAAGTATATATGGAACATTCACCATGATAGAACATATTCTGGGGGGTAAAACAAATCTCAATAAACTTCAAAGAATTGAAATCATAGTAGATCAGTAGGTGTGTTTTCTGACTATACAGGAATTAAACTAGATATCAATAATAGAGAATACCTTAAAAACACCTCCAAATATTTGGAAATTGAGTAACACACTTCTAAATAACCCTTAGGTCAAAGAAGAAATTACAAGGGAAATTAAGAAATACTTTTTAACTAAATGAAAATAAAAACACAACATCAAAATGCATGGGATGTAGCTAAAGCAGTGCTTAGAAAGAAATCCATAACTTTAGGACTTCCCTGGTGGTGCAGTGGTTGAGAATCCACATGCCAATGCAGGGAACACATGTTCGAGCCCTGGTCCAGGAAGATCCCACATGCCATGGACCAGCTAAGCCCGTGCGCCGCAACTACTGAGCCCACATGCCACAACTACTGAAGCCCGCATGCCTAGAGCCCATGTTCTGCAATGAGAGAAGGCACTGCAATGAGAATTCTGTGCACCACAACAAAGAGTAACTCCTGCTCGCCGCAACTAGAGAAAGCCTGTGTGCAGCAACGAAGACCCAATGCAGCCAAAAATAAATAAACTTAAAAATAAAAAAAGAAAAGTGCTAAATTTCTTAAAAAGAGAAAAAGAAATGTATAACTTTGAACACTTACATGGAAAAGAAAAAAGACCAAAATGAATGAAACAAAATTTTACCTAAACTAGAATAAAAAGAGCAAATTAAACCCAGAGAAAACAGAAGAAAGGAAATAATGAAATAAGAGAAAATTATTTGAAATTGAAAAGTAATATAGAAAATCAGTGACACCAAAAATGGATCTTTGAAGAGATAAATAAAATTGCTAACTTTCTAGTCAGAATTATTAGCAGAGAGAGAGAGAGAGCTATGAGTTGCTTACACCAGGAATAAAACAGGGACCATCACTAAAAATTATACGGACATTAAAAGAATAGTAAGGAAACATAAAAAAATCTTATGTCCATAAATTCAAAATCTCTGATGAAATGGACAAATTCTTTTCTTATATTTAAGAAAAAAATATAGAACTTTAATATCTATTAAATAATTTGAATTCATAATTAAAACCCTTTCTACAAAGAAAACTTTTGGCTCAGGTAGTTTCACTGTCAATTCTGTGAAAAGTAGACCAGTGGTTCTAAGATCCAGGGAAGATTGTAAGGGACGTACTGCAAAGGAGCATGAGGGAAATTTGGAGATTATAAAAATGTCCAGTATCATGATTTTGGTGATGGATACATCTGCATTCAATTGTCAAAACTCATCAAATAGTGTACTTAAAATTGGTAACTTTTATTATATGTTAATTACACATCAATAAAGCTAACTAAAAAATCCAATACTACAATGACAACAAAAGAATGAAAGATCATTTATCATGGATGTTAAAGAAAAAATTCATGCACAGGGAAGAGTATTGAGCTAGGTCAGTTATTCTCCACCCTGGCTGCATTTTAGAGTCACCTAGGCATCCAGGCATTTGTAAAGTAAAACACCAAAGCCCAGAGCCTACCTCCAGAAGTTTGGAGAGCTCATCTGATGATATTGGACTAACCTAGAAGAATTCAAATTGTCTTCTAATACTAAACACTGTAATTTTGGTGCCTTCAGTTATTTATTTTTTTTCTTTTCTTAAGTTTAAATGGAGTTAATCTGGCAGCTTTATTGTTCCCAATCTCACCCAGCCACCTGGCTGCCTTGCCAAGTGTAAAATTTTCAAAACCATTAGGCAATATGCTGAATAGTTTAACAATTATAACTTTAAAATGTGGGTTATAGAAAAACAGAAATACTTTAGGCTACAGCTGAGATACAGTATCCCAAGAACATATGTGAGTTTCCCAGATGGCTTAATCCCAAGGGAACATATGTAGATGTATACTTATTATGAACCAACAGAAAGCCCTGAAAATTAATCAGTTCTCATAAAGAGAGAGAAAGAGACAGAGTAATGAGTTTTTATTATTCAATATATTCCCTTTAAACCTTATTTTCAATGCCTTAAAGATTGTTTGGAGACTGAAATTATTTTACAGAATGTCTTATTAGACTCACCATGTGACTGAGGAACTAAGTCTTTCTCCTGATATAAGTGGGAAATTAAGGGGAATGTTTTCTCTAAAGTTATGTCAAAAGGGCCTTAAATTTCAAAGTCAAGGAATATGTAAGCAGATAAATTAAAGATACTTCAGTGGGTTGGGTTTTCTTGATTTACCTTTTCAAATGTAAATATCTTCTCTTATCTCTTGTTTTTCCAAATACTCCTCAAATTCTTTTCATTTTATTCACTAATCACAGAGTTTCAGTGATAGAACCTGTATAACTGATTCTTTGGTATAATAGCCAGATGAGGTTTTGTTTTTCTAATTGATTCATTGTTTATATCTTATCTACTCAAACAGATTTTATTTCTTATATTCCCATATCATTTATAATATATTTTTTGAATTCAGAAATACATTTTTTTTTTTTTTTTGCGGTACGCGGGCCTCTCACTGTTGTGGCCTCTCCCGTTGCGGAGCACAGGCTCCGGACGCGCAGGCTCAGCAGCCATGGCTCACGGGCCCAGCCGCTCCACGGCATGTGGGATCCTCCCACACCGGGGCGCGAACCCTCATCCCCTGCATCGGCAGGCGGACTCTCAACCACTGCGCCACCAGGGAAGCCCCAGAAATACATTTTTTTTTTACTTTTTAACATTTCTGAAACAAGGATATATCTTATAATCCATGCATTTATTTAATGTAATATTCTTAATATTTTCTGAGCAAAGTAATTGATGAACACCCTAGATTTGAAGAAAGATGGTGTTTTTCTTACTGGTTCCTGTATTCTCTGCAGAATATGTAAACTCCATCCTTATATCAAGTAAGTGATATATGCATGTTGTTCACTAACAAGACATTAGTAGGAATAATACATAGAACTAGTAGTAGTGAATATGGCCATCCCCACTATAGTAGGCAAGTTTTCTTCTTTCTTCCTTCATGTCCAACTCTCTCTTCTCACTTCATACCCAATGTCAAATATGTATATGCAGGCTATGCCTGATTTTCCCATGGGATTGAACAACCTCAGATGATTGCCAGTCCAATTACCAACCCCAGATGATTATAAAAAAGGGTGTATAACTAAATTAACTTGCTGTACACTTGACACTAACACAACATTGTAAATTAACTATCCTTCAATTTAAAAAAATTTTTTAATTAAACATTTTTTAAAAAGAGGAACAACTGAGAAGTTATTTTTTAACAAATTAAAATACATCAAACCTACCCTAAACAATAAACAAAAACAGATCTACAATCCATATTTCCCAAATTCCTGATATCCTTTCTGCCATAATATGACATTAATGTATCCTGCCAGTGACCCAAGTGTGGGCTAATAGTATTGCTTTATAACTAGAAGGACTTTAATCAAACTAAATATGCAGTAAATGAATCTCATGTTTATGAAACCAGAGTGTTTACAAAATGACTTGTCATGCTCAGTGGAACAACTGGAGGACAGCAGATTCTTAGTCTCTCTAAATGTCTTTCTGTGATTTAATTAAAGTTTTGTATGCTAAAACTGTGGGAAACTTTATATGAGAAACAAAATCATACTAGTGGTTGGGGAGGAAATATTTTTCAATATTAGAAAAGAAATGAAGCTTATCTAATTGCCCATCATATTGTCAGAGATACATTGCAAATATATACTTAAGGATTAGATGTTTCTTTCCTTCCTCTCAGGTCTTTTTACACTTCAGTTTTATTTAATATCCAAAGTGAACTCCACTGACCTCAATATGCTTCTCAGCACTAAAATCTACAATAACGCTTCCTAGATAGTCTCAGGGAAAAACAAATAGACTAACAGAGGAAGACCCAAGGCATCCCGAAGCCTCCACTGAAATGTACAATGATTCAAAGGATAAATACAAATTTGGTTCTTTTCCTTCAGTGTCTGTATTTTGCTTTTCAGACCAAGCCATTTGGTGACATTTTTGAGCATTACTATGTGGATGCCTCATTGTTACTATTTGCGTTCATATTGGGCCAAAATGTCAAGACATAATTCAGGAAAAAAATTTAAAAAAACAGAGTAGAGAACAAAGAGTGGGCAATAAATATCTGATTTGAAGATTTGAAGATGACCTCCAATCTGCCTTTTATGTAATTAGGACTTATTTCTTCTCTTATCTAGCCTCTCATCTTAAGTTTCTGGCTTTGGCTGAGTTTAATAGGGAAGAGGACAAAGCGTTGTCTTCTGGGTACCCAATTATGTTACATTTTCAAGATGCTACTGTTTTCTTTTATCTGAAGTAAATATGAAAGCTAATTTAAGGAAACAAACACTTATGTAAATTTTAATTAGGAAATATTTCTAATTTAAATATTTCAGGAAACTTTTTTAAAAAGCAAGTCGAGGTGAGGTGAATGATGAAAGTTGACCCTGAACGATATATCTCATTGTTGGGAAAATAAATGCTTTATAGGGTTTTTCTACCTGGGCTGATCTTGGAAACAATTCACTTAAATATTAATGGATATTGAGGACAGGAAAGGATGGAAAAGAACAGAAAAGATTTCCAGGTGCCCTCTGGGACAAATGAAGATGACTCACTTGTCCTTTGATGAGAAGCCCAGCAGCTGTCAGGGAAAGGCTTGCTTTCAGAGACACGGGGTACAGCTGGTGGTAGAGATAGACTGATGGACAGGCAGAAGAAAGGTAGACAAGTCAGAAATGCAGTCCTCCATGGTACCATCATCACCGTCTCCATTGGAAGCTGGGGTTGAAACAATCACGTTCTCTGACAGAATCTCCCCTCCAGAATTAGATATGAGCAGACGGAGTGTTGGGGTCCCCTTTGGAGACAAGAACTTGAAACAGAAATTGAGAGATAAGGAAGCTGGCAAGTTCTGTCATGGTTGGTGGAAGGGGAATGAAAGTTTCACATAGAGAAACTGACATTCTTGGCTGGGGAGTCCCCTGGTTTAAAGCTGCTTCTTTTGACATTGTCTTGGCCAGGAAAGTTGCGAAAAAAAATCAAATAGTTTTGCCCACTTTTCTGAGAAGTATTTGGCATTCTCAGAAGATTATTGTAATTTGGAGCGTTTATGCCTAATCGTAAAGCATTCCTAAGAAGGAGGCTTGCCTCTCCTTTTCCTGCCTCCTCTTTTCCATTTCCCTTTGACACAACAGCCCTGAAAGAGAAAAGGAGTCCCCTAGATTTTCATCTCTACTCTCCCTTCTCCAAGTTCTCATGTTAGAGGATTTGTTAGTGGCCGGAAGGGATGAGGTGGTAGTGGCCAGAATGGGGTGATGTGAGAGCTGTGGCCAGTTTACCTGGGGCTCGACACCTGCTTCTGAATTGAATGCAGGAAGAATTTCACAGTGTAAGCCACTCTCCCCACGGAGTAAAACGGTTCATCCAGGGATGCTTCAGTGTAGAACCACTCTCCCAAACCACTTGGCTCCAGCACAGTTTCCCTAATTAGGTCTCTTTTCCCCGTGTTGGCCCAAAGTCGTAGATTCACATTCTCTTCCACTCAACTTGCTTAACTCCCAATACCTTTGTTTAAATGATCTGGTGTTTAGCTTTTATCCAAAAACTGATTAAGAGAATGGTTTTGTAAGGAAAACAATTTGAGAGATCGCCGCCCTGTTCCCTAGGCACTCAAAGCTCTATCAGTGGATTAAGTTCAGTCCTGGGGAGGCTGTCCTCTTGGACCTAATTCCTATACTCTTTCACCTAAATACCTTCTCCAAGAATCATTCTAATATAACACTTTGATCTTGTCTCTGTTTGTGCCCTATCTATTTCTAAAAATAAGATGTTTGTTCACAAAAAATGATAAATACAAAAAATTAACAAAATGGATATGAAAATAGAGAGCCCATAGATTATGAGCAGCCTGGCAGATTATTAAAACCCTTAACCATCGCTGAAGAAGGAATATCATACCTAGCTTTAAGTTTCCTGGCAGTAAAGACAAAGGAGGAAGCATACCAGTTATTCATAAGAGATAAAGCTTATCTTTCTATTGAACTGAAAGGAATTTTTTAACTGCACATTGTCTAGGAGGCAGGGCATGGTTCAATGCATTCAATGCATAAGGTTCTCCACCAAAACTTTACAGACAGTGAAGAAGGGGTTCTCATAAGATCATTTGTGTAGTAACCTTTGGCAAAAGTACTACAGGGGGCACAGAGAAAAGGGCAGTTTGTTTTGCCAGGGGTCGAAGCAGAGGAACTTTCACCAAGGAGAATGCAATACTGACACTGAGTGTAATTTTACCAGGTAGAAACAAGAGAATGGGGATTTTCTGAAAGCAAAGGCATAGAGTTGATAACGTTCTGAAAGTCATTCGTATATTTGGTGAAGCATCAAAAGCCTAGTAGTGTTGGAACACATAGGAAACATAAGGAGATAGGGCAGTATAGGACCAGGACGCACATCTTGCATCCCCTGCCTTTGGTGGATATGGTATGTTTGCATGAAACAGTGATATCTATGGCTCTTCCAGCTCAATAGATGATTCCTTTACTACTCCTAAGCCTTTGCTCACCTCAAAAGTCAGACCTGTAATGCTTCCCGCATAGACCACATAGAAGATGTGGGTGACTTTCTGTATACGGGCTCAGTCTAGCTGGTGGGACGGCGGGGCTCTTTTGTTTGTACTCCGCAGTCTTTCAAACAAACTCCAGGTTTTCTTTGGTCTATTAAAAGGCCGATGAAGAGTGGGGAGGAAGGCGTCTGTTAATGAAATAAGGTTCCAGGTAGTCAAAGGGAGTCATTCCTCAGCAGAACATGGAGATTCCCAGGGACAGCCTGACTCAAGGTGTTGAAGGGGAAACAAATTGTCTCAACGTCATGTGCCTCTTAAGAGTTTGGGGGCCAAGGCTAAGAAGTTGGGGAGCACTCGGTTTGAAAGTCAGACAAATGTGTTCCATGTGGAGCCCAGTTATGAGACCACCTTCAGTTAATGTCCCCTTGAGACTTACTAATAGGATGGAGACAGCTCTGTGTCAGATCACCTTCTATGGGAAAGGGAATACATTTAACAGAACTCCTGTGTGGTTTTGAGATTCGAGTTGCTTCTGGATTTGCACAGAAATTATTAAGCATTTGAAAGTCACATCTAGTAGACAAGACTGGAAAATATGTCAGCAGATAGAGTTATTAAACCTCCAACATAGAGCTCCCTCTCCCCTTGCACCTAATTTCACAGAAGCAACGAATGATGCAAGCCTGTGAGCCTAGCCACAGAGAAGGGAAATTCAGCACTCCCACCAAAACATTCTTCGGTTATCCCAAGCTTTAATTCTATGTTCCTTTTGAGGGTTTTCATTTTCAATAGAAAAATCTGAACCTGGGATTGAAAATTCTGTAACAGCATACAATCACCATCTAAAAAGGCTGGGCATTGTGACTTGTAAATGATGGCTGTAACAACTTCTCCAGGGTAAAATTCCCACAAATCACTTATTGATGAATTCGTTGCCCTGAATGCCTGTTACCATTATAAGATGTTACCAAGAGATATGCTAATTCCTCTCCAGAACATTATTGCTTTATGCTCATTGCTAATGTTGGGAGGGAAAGCTGTGTTCATTTTTAAGATAAAAATAATCCGAAAACTAGACATATAATAATCCTTGTCCTGTAAATTCCATTCTAAGAGCCACTTGTGCTCAGGATAATAGAGTTTGAAGATATATTCTAACCTGTCAAAGAGAGTTCCAAACCATATGCAGAAATATGAACTAGATATGATGAGCTGCTTCCTGAATAAAAGTCAGGCATCTTTTGAAGCAGAATGAACATCTTTGGCTCCCTGGTGTTTGAATACAAGGCAGCCTTAATTTAATGACTAGCATTTGAATAACATGAAGAAATGAATGTAACCTCCAAATTTATCTAAGGGTTGAGCAAAGTGTTGCAACAGGAAAATTCTTCTTCACTATTCATCATTGCTAAGAACTGAAACATCGGATCCAAGCGGTTTGTTTTACAAAAAAAAAGATCTACTTGGGAGAGTAAGTACTGTGAAGCGTTAACTCATGAGCATAAATTAGTTGGCAGTAGATTAGTGATTATTTTCACCATTGGGTTTTCAATTGTTTTATGGCTTTTACTACCTTCTAAAGAGTTTTTGTCCTGTGTTGGTGTCTTCAGAGAATGGGAGCTCCTCAAAGACAGAGAATCTCCTTATGTACTCTTGTCTCTACTTTCCCTTAACCCCCTAGCGTCTGACAATGTGACAAGCAAATAGTCCTCAATAGATAGCTGTTGAACAAAATAATTAATAATTATTAATATAAAATAGAGCTAGTTGATTCAAAAATTCAAGGGTGGAACTACAAGAGAGTTTTTTCTCTTTATCAGGGAAAAAAATCAACTTTATTCTGAATTATTTTTATTTAAGCAAAATTATCCCCAGTATAAGGTTAGCTGTCATGGAAAGGAATGGGTTGGGACAAAGACCCTATTCCAGCCCTAGGTGGCCCATTCTATCACTCTTCAACTATTCTGTGGTGCCCAGATATCTCTATTATATACCATCACTTCCTTCAAACATTTCCAGAAGGAGAGCAAGAACTCTATTCAGTAGGTTGCTTTGTACTTTAATCTAAAGGCCTTGCCTCTGAAAGTATTACTTTCCTTATGCAGAAAATCACAGCTATTACAAAAAGTCACAGAGATAGAGCCAACTAGGGCTTTGATCTATGATTACTTTGCCTGTAATTGTTACAATGAAAAGAAATACAAAAATTTCACTGGGACATTTCAGTGCACAGCCCATGGTCCAAGACATCCATGGTGAGCTTGGCATTTGTTGCCCTGTAGTTACCTGAACTACTTTGGCATATTTCCAGGTGAACTTCCTACAGAGTTGAAACACCAGTTGTACAATGCATGCCCAGTTGAGGGAGAACAAGAACCACATTGCTGTATCTTTTAGTTAGGATGGTTTCAAGCTGGAAGTGCCAGAAAATTCAATATATTCAACATAGGAAATACGTTGGCATTGGCTGGAATACAGAAGTCCAAAGGTAGGGCAGCTTGAGAAATAGCATAATTTAGTGGATCCAATTTCTTTGGACTTAGGTTTCTGTCTCCAAGTATACTGTACGCTAGCCCCATGCTTAAGATGAAATCAAGGTGGCTGCATCACTTCTGGGCCTGAAATCCATGCAGGGTAGTAACAGAGGAACAAAAATCTGTCCTTTGCTGTGTCCTCTCTTAAGATGGAAGAAATATTTTCCAAAAGTTTTGCAAACATTATCTCACATCTCACTGTCACACGCCCATCTTGAACCAACCTCTTACTCAGGGATTATGCCATCATGCTCTGTAACTGAGGTCATCCCCCCAGTCACATGACTTCTATACAAAGTGGAGGCATGAAACAGGCATCAAGGAGAAAGCCATCATTTTCAACCACATCATCATTGTGCCAGGACTATATAACAACTATTAAAACAACTCTGGAGCTTTTAGATAAAGATGACATCTCTTTCTTTTGAAACTTACCCAAAATAACAAAAAGGATACAAGGACTGGGGCAACAATCACAAATCACATACTATAAAATATCTGCAAAATATTATACAATGGGGATCAAGATAAATAAGGACACTGAAAGATAACACGTACAATACTTCCTCAGATCACTGGCAAAACATGTATGAACTAAAAATAAGTGTCACTTCTGAAAAGGCTCATCCAAGGATGCTGTGATTAGAGCAAGATCTAACAGCTGGGAGCGGCTGCAGGAAAAGCAGGTAATATGATTGACAGAGGTTAACAGATGTAAGAGCCAAACCACCAAACTGAGGAGACCCAACACACCCATGAATGGAATTTCTGAAGAATGGAACAGAACATGTGACCCAGGGAAAAACACTCAACAGTACAATAGAAGAAAACTCTGAAATAGTTGATAGAAATGAATCTACAGATTGAAAGAAAAACCTCAACCCAGAAAAAATGATACAGAATAATCAATACCGAGCTGTATCCCAATAAGATTACTGATCTTCAGCAACGACAGCAACAACAATGAATTTTAATTTTATCCCAAGTAGAAAAATAAGTTTCCAGAGGCAGAAATAATTCAGTTGATCCCAGAGACTTCTCTTCAGTAGTGATTAATGTTGTAAATAGCCGATCGGTGCCTGTAAACTTCTAAAGGAGATAAAGTATAGTCAAGAATTGGAGGAGGTTGAGAGGAAGTGGGGCTTTTCTTTGAATTGAATGCTGTCAGGAAGTAGGAAGTAGCATTAACTTTGGGGTTGGGCACCTAATAATTTTTTTCTTTTAAATTAATTTTTATTGGAGTACAGTTGCTTTACAATGTTGTGTTAGTTTCTACTGTACAGTAAAAGGAATCAACAATACATATATCCCCTCTTTTTTGGATTCCCTTCCCATTTAGGTCACCACAGAGCACTGAGTAGAGTTCCCAGTGCTTGCTATACAGTAAATTCTCATTAGTTATCTATTTTATACATAGTATCAATAGTGTATATATGTCAATTCCCATCTCCCAGTTCCTCCTATCCCCCACTTCCCCCTTAGTATCCATACATTTGTTCTCTATGTCTGTGTTTCTATTTCTGCTTTGCAAATAAGATCATCTGTACCATTTTTCTAGATGGGTTAATATACGATATTTGTGTTTTCTCTTTCTGACTTACTTCATTCTGTTTGACAGTCTCTAGGTCCATCCACGTCTCTACAGATGACTCAGTTTTGTTCCTTTTTATGCCTGAGCAATATTCCACTGTATATATGTACCACATCTTCTTTATCCATTCCTCTGTTGATGGACATTTAGGTTGCTTCCATGTCCTGGCTATTGTAAACAGTGTTGCAATGAACATTGGGGTGAAGTTGTCTTTTTGAATTATGGTTTTCTCTGGATATATGCCCAGTAGTGGGATTGCGGGGACATATGGTAGTTACATTTTTAGTTTTTAAGGAACTGTTCTCCATAGTGGCTGTATCAATTTACGTTCCCACCAACAGTGCATGCATGTTCCCTTTTCTTCACACCCTCTCCAAGCATTTATTGTTTGTAGATTTTTTAAATATAAATTTATTTATTTATTTATTTTTGGCTGAATTGGGTCTTCGTTTCTGCGCACAGGCTTTTTTTTTTGTGTTAAGCAGGGGCTACTTTTCATCGTGGTGCATGGGTTTCTCATTGCAGTGGCTTCTCTTGCTGTGGAGCACGGGCTGTAGGTGCGCGGGCTTCAGTAGTTGTGGCACACGGGCTTCAGTAGTTGTGGCACACGGGCTTAGTTGCTCCGCGGCATGTGGAATCTTCCCAGATCAGGGCTTGAACCCGTTTCCCTTGCACTGGCAGGCGGATTCTTAACTACTGCAACACCAGGGAAGTCCTGTTCGTAGATTTTTTTTTTTTTTTGCGGTACGCGGGTCTCTCACTGTTGTGGCCTCTCCCGTTGCGGAGCACAGGCTCCGGACGCGCAGGCTCAGCGGCCATGGCTCACGGGCCCAGCCGCTCCACGGCATATGGGATTTTCCCAGACCTGGGCACGAACCCGTGTCCCCTGCATCGGCAGGCAGACTCTCAACCACTGCGCCACCAGGGAAGCCCCTGTTCGTAGATTTTTTGATGATGGCCATCCTGACCAGTGTGAGGTGATATCTCATTGAAGTTTTGATTTGCGTTTCTCTAATAATTAGTGAAGGTGAGAAGAATGAAGCAAAGCTAATGTGATTGGTAAATAATCAACAATCGCTCTTGTTTTACAGAATAGGTGGATGTTGGATCATTTTTGTGGTTTGGACAATGTTCATGTTTTTGTGTGAAAATGGTTTTCTGTGAAGTTGTTTATATTCAGCAGCAGCAGAATGCCATAGCCTAGCTGTGAGTGCCAGGCCAGGTCCTGGGGGTCAGGAGCTGCCATCCTCCTACTTTACTGTCTGTAGCAGAGAGTTGTGTTGTGAATATGAATGTCTATGTACTGTGTCTTGGAAATTCTGGTACTCCTTAGGAACTTGCAAATAAAATTGATAACTTACAAGTTGCTATAACGGGCAAACGTGGTTCCAAGATTTTATTATGCTATGTATCTGCCATTCTACTTTTGTGAGTGTGGGATTTATGCTGCCCTAGTTACAAAAATTATAGTCGTAGTAATAATAACACCTGCCATTTATTGTGTCTAGTATGTACCAGAGAGCCCATTAAGTGATCTATACTTGGGTCTCTTTTACTTCTCTCAAAAGCCAGTGAGGTAGGTATAATTATAGATAATTATAAGCTTGGAGAGTGTGTATAACTTCCCCAAGGTCACACACAAAATAAGTGACAGAAACACAATACCTTTCCATGTCTCTCTAATCTCAAGTCCCATATCATTTCTGTTGATAAATGTTAATAAGGTTTCAGAAGCTTGTTATTTTCTATTATCCGTAGAGAACAGGAAATACTAAAAGCAACAGCAGTGGCAATAATAGCATAGGAAGTAAATTTTTGTTAAAAATTTTTTGAGACTGCCTCCTTCCCCAAGATAGGGTTCGTTTGTTTGTTTTTAACCTCAAGTTTATTGGATTACGTGATATTTCCATAATGACTTTCCTTTCATCATCTTGTTCTTTCAGCTGATCCCAATTAATTGCTCTAGAATGACTTTCTTCTTTTCTAGTCCCACTGGTGGGTAAAATTTAGGAAATATATTTCTCCAAAGCACAGTGAGGAACCCATCTGTGATGATATCAACCACAGATGATCACAAAGAAAGAAGCTCCTGACCTCGGTAGCATCAGACAGCCCCCCTCTGCTGGTCCCTTTTGGTAATGGGCTGAGGAACTGGGACATCAGGGCAAAATATGGTGACATTTTTGGCTGACAATTCCTTTAGAAGATCTTCCTTTTTAAAGTTGCCCTTGAACTAGAACATCGCATGGAAGATGCCATCTGGCCAGTAAAATTTCCCAAGAATTAACTCACCAAGGAAGCTTTATCTTTTATAAAAGTTTACCCAGGTTCTCATAAAGGGTCATGACTACTAAGTGACAGATTAGTCTTTAAAAGTGCAACACTTTCCCACTCCATCTCCCCTGGGTTATACGTCTCTGAATGCCCACTTTCCCACACTACCTTCCCTTGTTGATCATGTCTGATTGCCCTCTAGGATGTTGAGAAAATGGCAAAGGAGAGATAAGGGGCTATATTGGTTTAGGGATTATAGTGAAGGGGGAACCAGGCTTGGGAGATCTCAGCCTTGCTAGTGTCTGTTTTAACCTCAGGGAAACCCATCATTTCCAGGAGAAGGTACTCCAGGCTGCAGAGAAGGAGATGACTGACTCCAGCCAATGCCTGAATGAGTGCTTTGGTTTGAACAGAGCAAAATAAAGAAAAAGAATGGGACATGAGCTGTCTCAAGACATTGTGTGAGCCAATCAACAGGAACAAATAATTATTAGTATTTATTTAATTGATGCCTAGAATTTTTACAGAGAGGACACATTTTTGGCCTTTTTTTTTTTTTTTTGGTCAAATGTTTAATCCAGCTATCTCCTAACGCTCTGCGTGTCCATGATGGCATTTCTTTCTAAGGCCTGGACAACCATGGCTCCACTCTCGATTTATTTTACTGCAGAAGTCCAGCCCTTTACAAGGCTTCCCTCACTGATTATTTCTAGAACCTACAAGGAATGTTTGCAAGGGCTACAAACCTGTCCCAGCTGTACCTTATTATAGATCTATACCTCAGTCCTCCAAAGCATGGCTTCGACCAGATGATTATGTTTAACCAAATCTTATTGCTGGTTTAGAAATCTCAGAAGGGACTTAAAGTACAGAAAACTTAAAAATTGATAGAAAACTAGATTTTGCCTAAGGTCTCCAGATTACGCCCCTGTAGGGGCCTTTATTGGTGTGTCTCTCCTTACCCCATGACCTCTCTCCAGGTGCCAGTGCCAACCTGAATTTCCTTTCTCACCCAATCCAAGCCCTCAACCCCTCAGAAGCTTCCTCTCACCCCCAGGCTCAGAGCAGGGGACGAACTTGTCATTGGGATATGTCATTGGGATATGGAACTCAGCCCCCTGACTTAAAAGAAATTTTTTTTGCTCATCTTTGCTTAACCATTAGCTAAAATAGATGTTTTCCTAATACAAAAAAAGGAAAATTTTCTCTTAAAGTTGAATGCATATCTCTGCTTCTAGTTGAAGTTTTGGACTTTTATCCCCCATTCTGTCAAAAAATATGGAGAGTCCAGTGTCAGGTACAACATCCTGTAAAATGAGGCATAGACAATATATTGTCAACATTACCATATAAGTTATCATATCCATTGTTAAGACAAAAGGCAGTGGATCCTATCAAATTTTCTTAAAAAAAATGTTGTTGGTTGCATTTTTCCCAATATTCTCCTTTCTGGAAAGAAAAATCTTCGTGGGAGATCCTTTGGACCAGAATAATGTCAGTTTTCCGACATTATTGTGGAATTATATCAATAAGTTAATAAACAATTTAATAACATAAAGGCACTTTTTTTTCCTAGTGAAAAAAACTGAAGCATACTTTCTTTTCTTTTTTTTGCGGTACGTGGGCCTCTCTCTGTTGCGGCCTCTCCCATTGCGGAGCACAGGCTCCGGACGCGCAGGCTCAGCGGCCATGGCTCACGGGTCCAGCCGCTCCGCGGCACGTGGGATCCTCCCGGACCGGGACACGAACCCGTGTCCCCTGCATGGGCAAGCGGACTCTCAACCACTCGCCACCAGGGAAGGGAAGCCCTGAAGCATACTTTCAACCATTCTTAATCACACACACTGGAAGGCTGTGTGTGCTCCCACTCACACTTCAGAAGAACTGGGATCCAGTTGTGTCCCCTCAGTGAAATTAGCATCACTTGAAGCCATGGTCTAGTGTTTAAAATTCTTACCTCAAAAACTTCTTTTGTTACCCATCCTCTTCTGACCCCTCCATTTGCCAGAAGCCTTTAAATTATTAAGTGATTATCTCTGTACCCATGTTTCTTTTACTTCTTTATGAAATGAGCTTGGAATTTGGTTTTGCCAATTTCATTCAGTGTGGCAGTGTTTATAGTTGACGTCAATGGCTTCTTGGCCATCTGTAGTTCTTTTCTCAAGCTCCTAGGTTCCATTTCCCTTGTTGAGAAGGTCACTTCTTTCTATTTATGTGACTCCTTTTACACACACACCCTGTCCTTTCTTTGTAGGATTTTGCATCTTGACCTAGTCCCTTACCAATGACAGCTTCCTGACTATTCACATGTAATCCCTTTCCTCTTTTTTTCTGAAATCCTCCCACCCTCACCCTGCTCTCATGGCCACCTTGCACTGCTCATTTTAGCTTTTCTGATAGCTGACAGAGTCAATGTACTGGTCTGAAATTTGTCTCTAGCAGTTTAGTATCTGGAGTCACAACATTTAACCTTTTGAAGTGATGGAGAATTTTTACTCTATTTGCATTAACATACTACAGCATGGCTTCTGTGAGGTGTTACCCAATTTCTAACCTAAAAGTACAGTTAGCTGCATGATCTCATTGGTTTCCACGGGTTTGCCTATTAAATTTTGCCTTCCTCCTTTGAAACATCACCCCTATTCACGTTCAGAATGCCTGCTTATCTTATTGCCATCTTTCATGTAGCATGCTCATAAATTGGTTGTATGTAGGAAGGGGTCTGGGTTTGAGGTCAGCAAAACCAGAGTTAACAGTCTATCCCTTAACACTCACATAGTATTGGGTAAGTTCTTCAACCTTCACTAAGCCTTAGCTTTCTCATATTTAAAAGGAGACTAATAATTACCTCACCCAGATGATATAAGGATTCAATGATATCATGAGTCTGGACGTAAACTCCTCGGGCCTGTTGATTCCCAATATGTTCACGTGGAAGGAGGGAAATTAGCCAAGTGATGCTGAAGCACTTTTAGGTAAAACTTGAATATGTGCACAAAGTATATGCTATACAATCAGATCTTTGTCGTCCCATTATCCTCCCATCCATTGCATTTGAGAAAGCTCTAATACCTTGCTTATCTGAACATAATAACTCTAGTGTTTCTGCAAAAGCAGAAATTAGGGGCAGCATTCTAGTATGGTGGGGGGGATAAGGAAAACTACATTTGCATACTTTGGAAGTCTTCTATTTTTCATATCACAGAATTGATGAGACTGTGAAGTTTATGAGGATCTTAAAGTGCCACTGGACCCCTCCCCACCCCGAGTCTTGACCTGGCTCTGCCACCATTTGGGTAGAAAAGAGGTCTTCACCTCTACTTTGTGAAGACAGCCATTAAACAGACCACCCAAGGCAGCCCTTGGACATGGCAGCCAAAAGAATGCATTATGTTTGCACTTAAGTGTGTAGGAAAACCTTCCCCGTGAACACAGGGAAATTGAGAAGCACACAAAGAATTTTGAGTAAGTCAATTTCCCATTTTAAGCCTCATTATATGAGAATATTCAGCTCTAGAGAGCAGCAGCATACCCAGTCTTCAGCTCTCTTGGAGTTTGTAATGCTCTTCCTACCAAAGAGTCTTAATGTAGCATTAAGAATAATGCAGCGGGGCTTCCCTGGTGGCGCAGTGGTTGAGAGTCAGCCTGCTGATGCCGGGGACACGGGTTCATGCCCCGGTCCGCGAAGATCCCACATACCGCGGAGCGGCTGGGCCCGTGAGCCATGGCCGCTGAACCTGCGCGTCCGGAGCCTGTGCTCCACAACGGGAGAAACCACAACGGTGAGAGGCCCGCGTACTGCAGAAGAAAAA
>NW_020171987.1:1176881-1200332 GCF_003031525.2 Neophocaena asiaeorientalis asiaeorientalis
AAGGCGCGGCCCCCGCTCCCCCAAAAAAAAAAAAAAAAAAAGAATAATGTAGCGTAGCGTAGATTCTTCTCTCTCAGCTTGAACCACAAATTCCAATCGTGTTCAGATCCGAAAGGCGTCATCATCACCATAATTTGCAAGAATGATCATTTTTACACACCCTCTGTGTACCAAGTACTGTGTTAGGTACACAGGCATGAAGATTATATCACGCAGTTGGAGTCCTCAAGGAGCTTATATTTTAGGTGGAGTGCTAAGAAAAATGTAAAAGAAGAAATAAAGAAAAGAGCATAAATTCAATGTAAGCAGATCAGTACAGACGATTAGAGGCAGTAGAGCTCCTTGTGGGGTTGGTGGTTGTAGGACAGGATGCTAATTCCTCCTCTCCTCCTCTCCTCCCCCCAATGTTCTCTGCACCTTCCACCCCCTATTTTACATTCTTCCTTTTAGAAATACGATTCTGAATTTTAACTGGGATCAGACTCCCAGCGTCCCTTGCAGCTAAGCGTGGTCATGTGACTAAGGGCACCCAATAAGATGTGAGTGGTAAATGGTGTGTGCAACTTCCAGGGCATACCCTCCAAAGGAAGCTGCTTTATCCTCAACTTTCTCTTTTGCCTTTACTGTAGTCTGGAACTGTGCCTTTTGCCCTTACTGAAGCTCTCACCACGGGAATGAGTAGAGCAACAAGATAGACAATCTCCAAATCAACTCATAGGCAACTGCCCGCCTCCCTCTAGATTATTACGTAGGAGAGGAAAATAAACCTCTTATTTAGTTGTTAAATGCTTTGGTCTCTTTAATATGGGGGCTTAATATGTACAGTGTAAAAGGGAAGCTTCGTGATGGAATGGCTTAAAGGGTGGCTAAGATTTAGATTAAAGAGAAGTGAAAATGAGAGATGGAGGAAGAAAGAAAATGAAAATTCCCACCTGAAGAAGAAGAATAAGGACCAAGCTGCGGATGTAGCACACGGCATGCTTGGGGGGGAGTTGATGGATTGATCTTGTTGAAGCTAAAGATACACATATAGGAGGAATAAAAGACAAAGTTCAAGTTGGGTTTTGGGCCGAATTGTGGAAGTACTTGAATAACTAAAATAAAATTCTTCACGTAGGAAAAAGGACCAGTGTATTAATAGAAAACCTGTCTGAAGGGCACTGAATGGCCAGAGACAGCTGGGAGAGATAATCCCCTAGGAGGGTTAGGGAAAGGTGAGTCTGAACTTGGATGAAAAGGAAGAACAGATTCTAGGGAGACATTTACTGGCCTTGGAAAATATTTGGATATGTCGAGGTGAGGTTTTGAGACTGAATGACTGGAAGATAGTCATATCACAGAGGAGGTACTTTAAAAAATATGAATATAAAGAAAATTTCAATTTCTGAAGGTAACAGTAGTGCATCCACAAGGAAATATCCAACAGCAGAAATACAACATTAAAGCGCTGGGGATCTGTTCAGGTTGGAGATATATAATTAGAGGCATCCAAAAGAGAGATAAGGAAGACTAAGATATTAAACCATAAGAAAGGGGATGACAGGGAGGTAGATGGAAAGCGGTGTTACTGAAGGTCAAAGGAGATTTTTGATAAAATAGGGACTATTTAACAAGGAGTAGGTGAGAGGGAAGGTAATGATAGAGAGATTAAAGTTGGCTTCTGCGTTCGTGTTCTTTCTGTATATCCTCATATCTAGCTTTACTTAAAATCTTTTTTTCCCTAAAATGTTCTTTTTTATTTCTCTCTGCTGCCAAGACACTCATCATATCCTGCCTTGATTTACACAAACTCCTTCTCATTGGCCTCTTTCTCATTGGTTCCCTACTCCAGTCTTTGCCAACTGTGACTGCCAAGTCCACTTTCCTTTCCTGCTGTTCAGACTCTGTTTCTCCCACTCTGCTTTGGCTTCTCTTCACCTTCCAGCCTCCCCACGACTCTGCACCTGCTTAGAACTCTTTCGCATCCTTCCTGCAGCCCCCAGGCCACACCCTACCCGCACTCCTTCCTCTGACCCTGTTAGCTCCTCTGGCATCTTTAGCCATCAGATTCAGGCACTCATAACTTCAGGCCAACACTCTACGTCATCCTCCCCCACAGAGCTCCCAACTCGTGCACATCGACACAACTCCTATTCCTGCTGCAAAGCAACCCAGCACATCCACTTCCTTTATGAAGCTTGCTCACGCTAATAACTGTATGCTGTGTGCTGCTTTACCCCAGAGCATACAAAAGACTATTGCTTGTACTGTACTCTTTCCTGTCCCTATTACCTCTAGGGTTTTATATTGTTTGCTCTGGAAGAACATGATTTCATTACTGTCAGATGATTTCTGTTCCTTGTAAATCACTTTACTGGTGTTACCTTGGGGTACTGCGTAAATAAGACAAATCTCACATGTCTTTCTAATGAGAGGGCTTAAACCCAACCAGTTTGTCCGAAATCACCTTGAGCTTTATCTCAGGAATACCTAAGTATCTGTCAGAAAAGGGAGGAAGATTAATGTACAGAAAGGAAGCTGTGATGTTCCTGTTGTCCTCAACAAATAATGCACACCCCCCAAAAAATGTATCTGAGTGAAGAAGAAACTCAGTGGGCCTTGTAGGTAGCTCAGTATAAATTCTCTACAGTGATGGAAACATTCCTCAAGGACATATCCTACTACCATCGCATAAAGCAACCATTTACATTGCCACCTTTGGACCTTTTCTCATGCAAATTTCACTTAGCAGAGATAGTCATGTACTTTCATGTAGTGAAAGTACTCACTACAGAGCCTAGAGGCTCTTGTTATTTCAAATAAGGTCTATATTTATAAATACATGGACAGGTACAAAAAATAACCAACTAGTACACGTCTCTAAGAACACAATTTAAATAATTGTTGCTTAATCCTAAATTTTCCTCTTAATAAGAAAAAAACTTGAATACCTATCATGTACTTAAATACACTGGGTACTTTCACAAAATGTAGAAGTTGAACATCAAAGAAAGATGCGTTCCCTTTTGCAATTTATTTCCTTTAAATGGTGAAGGAAAAAACCCTTGATATTCAAAATCCTAGTTTCATTTTCAACAAGAACAGAAAACTGTCAAAGGCAAATTGTTTTCCATCACACAAATGACTTGATCACAGATAATAAAATTGCACAGACCTCAAAGCCTAAATAACCATGTGAATGGGTTACATGTTTTTTGAGACAGATGGTGGATCACAACAGTGATGGGTTATGAATTCCAAAAAGATTGTCCTCCAGAATATAACCAAAAATGACTGGAGAAGTAGATTTAAAATGTAAAGTGGAACAACAACAACAAAAAAGCATGTCAATTTTCAAGAGATCAAGAAGACAGAAACAGAGAATATATGGATTATACTAGAAACACTCTGGGAAGAAAACCATTTTGAATTGAAACATTATGCCTATGTTAACTAAAGAAAATTCAAATGTGTTTCAACAGGATGAGTAATTCCGTGTCATGTTCAAGACTGCAGAAAACCCGCAGCCTACTCTGTCTATCAACCACTTTATCGCTTGCTGCTGGCCCCGAGGCATACCCGCCAGCCCTGGTCATTGTTGTGAACTCTTAATCTTCTCTATCTAGCTCTTAGCTTCATAATATGAGAGTGAATTAGGAACCGTTATGGATGAGAATTAAGGTCTGATTAATGAGATCTTGCATTTCAGTAGGACTCAAAGGAACCCAAATTAAAGTATAGACTACCCTATCTAGGTGAGCATCAATAGTCATTGTTTGTTAAAAGGCCAGTAATAAATGAATTCCAGGAAGGCATAGGCAAATGCATAATAGCAAAAAATATCAGGAGTGCCAATTTCAACAATGACTCCCTTGATTTGTATTCTCAGGTCACTTAGCTATATTTTTTCATATGTGTTGTAAACACACACACACACACACACACACACACACACACAATCACCAGTTCCTGCATACATCTCCAGCCTCATCTCCCACCACTCTTTTCCTTTCTTTACACTCCAGCTCAGCTAACCCTTCTTCAGGATGTGTCATGTTCTTTCCTGACTCTGAGCATTCACAACTACTGTTCCCTCTGCCTAGGCCCTCTTCCCCATTAACTAGAGTAACTCCTATGGGGGCTTTACATCTCCTTTATTTTTTTAATTTCTATTTTATATTGGAGTATAGTTGATTAACAATGTTGTGTTAGTTTCAGGTACACAGCAAAATAATTCTGTTATACATGTTATCTATTCTTTTGCAAATTCTTTTCCCATTTAGGTTATTACAGAGTATTGAGTAGAGTTCCCTGTGCTATACAGTAGGTTCTTGTTGATTATCTATTTTAAATATAGCAGTGTGTACATTTACAGCTCCTTTAAATGTCATTTCCCCTACTACAGCTTCATAGAAATGTGCAGCTTTCTTTCAATTTATTCATCCCAGTTTTAGTTAATTTTAATGGCTGTCTTGGGTAATCGACCAACTCCAAGAGAAGAAGGATCTTTTCTGCTTTTTTTGCACAGACTGTATTCCTAGTGCCTAGTACAGTATCTGGCCCTTGGGGTAGCCCAATGAATGTTAGTTGATTGGAAGGACAAACGAAAGATTCTCTTCGTGAGTACGGTGTTATTTGAATGCTTCACAAAATCCAGCTGCTGCATAAGCAGAGGCCAATGTCCTGGGGTCCAAAAGGAAGGTCTCTTTTTGGTATATAATTGCTTACATTTTTTTTACCTCCTGGATCCAGATGCAAAGTTCAAGGCTTTTTTTTGTGGATATTTTGGTGACCAGGAAAAGTAACAGATGTCTGGAATTTAGGAGTAGATGGGAACTAGAAGATGCCTCTGGCTTGGTCTGCCTAGAGAGGAAAGTGACTGGCCCCATTAATCTTTAGTGATGTGCAACAGAGACCCCATGGCCCATGGCAGCGAGAGATCCCCTTACACACAGACTATGACCAAGTGGCAAAATACAGAGGGTTTTCATGAGACCTGGAGTGAGTTCATGGAGACCTGGAACATATTATAATCCACTTCAATATAAGATTTGTCGATTATTTGAACTTAATGCAGTGTGGTCATAGGACTTGAGAGAGGAGCTGTGGTCTTAGGAGGATGATTTCAAGAAAGTCCATCAAGGTGGGTCTGGATGAGTGAAAGGTCTAAGTAACACTGAAAGATCTAAGAGGGAAGGTGCTACTGTTGTCAAGCTGCATTGCTGACTTGTTGTGTGTTATACATTATGAAAGACTACCTCACTGAGCCTTGACTCCTCGTAGACAGACCTGCCAGAGAGTCCTGATCAAAAGTGTGTTTCTGAGTTGGGATGGCAGGCTTTCAATTTTGCTCCACAGACCACCAGTAAGTTAGGAAAATATTGCACCTATATCCCCTTGTTGGAGAGTCACAATGTATATAACACCTTGATGGGAAGTCCTGTACTGAAGAGGTCTTTGACTCATTTGACCATGAAAACTTATTTTTCAGAAAACACGTGTCACTCAGGATAGTCTTACTAAGGCTGCTGTATCAAACAGTCTCTAACCCTCAGTGCTTAAAATAACACAGTTTATTTCTCTCTCACACTACATATCCACTGTTTATTGACTGGAGATCCTGTGCCATGTGGCCTTCCCTCTGGGATCCAAGGGGTCAGAGCAGCCACCATCTAAACATTTCTGGTTGTTCTAGCAGAGAGAAGGGTGAGCTCTGGATGTCTTCACAGTGAAATGTTCTAGACTGAAAGTGACATTTGAAATCTGGGCTCATAACTCATTGGCCAGAAGTAGTCACATGACCCCGCCCAATCACAAGGGGCGGAGGAGGTACTGCCCTAGCACATGGCTGGTAAGTAGAGAGCCAAGAACATCCAGTGAACAGCACTGACAACCAAACCTATTAACCTGACTGAACATTAGTGGTCATTGAAGTATAGTTGGAAACGACTGCTGTTCATGGTTTTAAAAATAAGAATTGATAGTAATTACTATTCAAGAATGTCTAGCATCTATGCTAAAGTTACATGACCACACTTAATCAGGAATAAGAAGTGGGAAGGCTTTTTTCCCCACACTTATATGGGGGAAGAAGGGGTGTCACACACACACACACACACACACACACAAATTCTTTTGAAAGATTTTATGAAAACAATTTCTTTTCACTTAAAATCCCTAGTGGAATTCCTACAACAGATAACAAAATAATTTTCCACCCAATTCTTCATTGCTTCTCTCAAATACAAATGCTGTATAACAAAAAGCATGGATAATTCCACAACACAGCCTCTGTCTAGGCTACCAGAGGCGGGTATACCATAAATGCCCATCTACAATGACTTTTTCACAGATGTGCAGAGTTAACGCTTTCATCAGATAAATCCCATAGTGATAGCAATAAAGTTGGCATACAGTTCATCTAAACAAAAAATTAAGTGTATTTTGTGCTACTATCATAGACTCTGAAAATTAAGTTCTGATGAAGTCTACCAAATCAAATTATCTAATGTCTTGTTATCTTGTCTGATAGTTGACCACAACTGTATCACATAATGACACAGCACAAAAAGCCAGTGATGATATCCAGATATAAGTTTTGAGATGTTATCACCCGCATACCAAACACAATGAAGGTACTTACCAGTGGTCATGCAAAACTCCTTAATTCACTGTTTCTGTGAGAATTACAGGGCATGTTAAATTCACGTCATTTACTCAGCCATCCCCAAGTTCCTCCTCAGTTCCTCCTTATATACTTCCTATACGCGATCATAATTAAATCACTTAATACATGTAAAATGCTTTGAGCAATGCTTGGCACGTAGTAGCTACTAAGTGTTGGTTGCTATCATTATTTCATGTGCTAAAAGTGATGCTTTGTATGTCACATGCCCTGCAGAGATTCTAAAGTATGGTTTGCTTTAAGCAAGTTCAATCCAGTGCTCCCAGCAGGGAGAAAGTCTAATATGCAAGGCATCTTCTATATATTATTTTCTTGTTTGTGACAGAACAGGCAAATCACCTTAGAAGTGATCAAAGTGATCAAAAATGTGTTTAAAAGATTTTGTGTGTGTGCCTCTAGATAAAAGCTACCAAGTGATTACTTGAAATGGTAAATGTTGAGAACAAATTTAAAACTTTTTGATAACTCCACCACAAAGATGCACTGATTAAAACAGCCCCTTCTCATATTACATTACCTTCAGACTATAATAAATCACTTACAATATTGTTAAAGTATTTCACTATATATTTTATTTTTATAATAATGAATCTGATATGCTCTAATCTCCTTTGGTTTGCTATACATCATCCATACGTCATTCATTCCATTCACTTAAAGTATCATCTTCATGTCCAAGTATTTCTGTTGGTGATTGGCCAAGACAGGATGAATCTTTATATCTCACTGAACTCAGCTCAGACTGTATCTCAGGTGTCAAGGCTTTTGCCCCCCAGAAATCTTTGACTGCCGCCCTGGAAGAAAAACATTTTTTAAATCTTTTATGAAATGAAAACTAAATAGATTTATATTTAGTTTTCTATATATAGAAGTGCCTCCTTAGTCATGATTTATTTTTACTGTGTGGTGCACCAGCTGCATTGTGATAGTAGATGAGCCCTCAGATGTACCAGGGGGTGATACTCATGTAGGTATCAGAAATATTCTCATATAAATGAATTAGTAGGTTACAATAACCAACTTTTAAAGTTGTGATAACTACAACTAGACAACACAAATATTAATTCAGTAACTGTTTTTCTTTAGCAACTACTATGTAAAATTGTAAAAATTGCATTGAAAAGCTTTCTCATGGTTGGGGATCAAGTCATGAGATTAGGTAGCTTGAACTAGGAGAGTCTCAGGAGGGATGAAGAGAGTTGGACAGTTTCAAAACCCATGTGAGAAGCATCATGGACAGGGCCTTGGATTCAACAGACAGGGAGGGGCAGACAAGGAGGACATCAATCAAGGGTGATGGCTTAGTTTCAGTCCTTCACCTACCAGTTTATAATTATGAAGATCAGTACAAAGACCACGAATATACACATAATAACTCCCATGGTCACAACCAAAACTAGGACTGCATCAATGTCTGGCCGGCTTGATCTTTTCATCTGCAATTCTAGAGAAAAAAACATCTGATGATTATTACTACTGGAAAATAAAAGAAAATGGATATCTAAATGGAAACTTTATATTTGAAAAACTCTAGAAAAATACAGAAAGAATTAGTGGAAGCAAAGTTATTGATGAACTTGCTCTGTGTGTTAGAAGTGTCCTTTTCAAACACACAGAAAAGTTGAAAGCATTTGACAATAAACATCCCACCACCCAGACACTACCGTCAACATTTTAACTATCCCTCTATCCATACTCTTCTCAAACCATTGATTCATCTTATTTTTTGATGCATTTCAAGATAATTTGCTGATGTCTGCACACTTCCTACAAAATTCTTCAACAGGCATATCATTAACTAGAGTTCAACATTCGTTTATATTTTTTCTTTTGAGGTAAAATTTATGAACACCAAATTGCACAATGATCTTAAATGTGCATTTATTTAGTTTTGGCAAATGCAAACAGACATATATAATTCAAACCCCTGAATATACACAGAATATTACTATACCCCAAAAGTTTCCTCGAGCCCCCCCAGTTAATCCCTGCCCCAACCTCTAGGGACAACTACTGTCCTGATTTTCTTTCCCACCATAGATTAGTTCTGCCTGTTCTAGAACTTCATAGGAAGGGAAACATACATTAAGCATTCTTTTGTGTAAGGCTTTTTTACTCAGTGTAATGTTTTGGAGATTCAACCATATTGTTGAATGTATCAATAGTTTTTTTCTTTTTTATTACTGGGTACTATGCCTCAATTAGTTTATTCTATCTCCTACTGATGGACACCTATGCTGTTTCAGTTTGGGGTTACTATAAATAAACTGCTACGAACATTCTCACACCAGTCATTTTGCGAACATACATTTCCATTTCTCTTGGGTAAATACATATGAGTGGAACTGTTGGGTCATAGGGTAGAGGTATGCTTAGTTTTCCAAGAAACTGCAAGATCTTTTCCCAAACTGATTGTACTTGCTGTACTTGTTTTATAATTTTTTTTCTCCCAGATTTTGGCTTGCCTATTCATTTTTCTAATGATTCCTTTTCTTTCTTTTTTTTTTTTTTTTTCTTTGCGGTACGCGGGCCTCTCACTGTTGTGGTCTCTCCCGTTGCGGAGCACAGGCTCCGGACGTGCAGGCTCAGCGGCCATGGCTCACGGGCCCAGCCGCTCCGCGGCATGTGCGATCTTCCCAGACCGGGACACGAACCCGTGTCCCCTGCATTGGCAGGCGGACTCTCAACCACTGTGCCACCAGGGAAGCCCTCTAATGATTCCTTTTAAAGAGCTGAAGTTTTAAACTTTCTAACATAAGTTTCAGGTGTACAGCATTATAATTTGACATCTGTATCCACTACAAAGTGATCCCCACCACAAGTCTAGTTACCATCCATCACCATACAGTTGCACTCCCCCCTTCATCCATTTCACCCACCCCTGAATTCCCTTCCCCTCTGGCAACCAGTAATCTGTTCTCTGTATCTATGAGTGTGTTTTTGTTTTATTTTGTTTGTTTTTTTAGATTCCACATGAGTGAAATCTTTGTATTTGTCTTTCTCCAACTGACTTACTTCACTTAGGATTAATACCTTCAAGGTCCATCCACGCTGTTGCAAATGGCAGGATTTCATTCTTTTTTTATGGCTGAATAGTATTCTATTGTATGTATATATACCATATCTTTATTCATTCATCCACCAATGGACACTTAGGTGGTTTCTATATCTTGGCTATTGTAAATAATGCTGCAGTGAACATAGCGGTGCATCTATCTTTTTGAATTAGTGTTTTTTATGTTCTTTGGATAAATACCCAGAAGTGAAATAGCTGTCTTATGGTAGTTCTATTCTTTATTTTTTGAGGAATCTCCATACTGATTTCCATAGTAGCTGCACCAACAATGCACAGGGGCTCCCTTTTCTCCACATCCTCTCCAACATTTGTTATTTCTTGTCCTTTTTGATAATAGCCATTGTAACAGGTGTAAGGTAATATCTCTTTGTGGTTTTGATTTGAAATTCCCTGATTAGTGATGTCAAGCATATTTTTATGTGCCTGTTGCCCATCTGTATGTCTTCTTTGGAAAAAATGTCTATTCAGATCTTCTGCCCAATTTTCAATCAGGTTGTTTGTTTTTTGTTGTTGTTGATTAGTGTGAGTTTTTATATATTTTGGCTATGAACCCCTCATCAGAGATATCATTACAAATGTCTTCTCCCATTCCATAAGTTGTCTTTTCGTTTTGATGATGGTTTCCTTTGCTGTGCAGAAGCTTTTTAGTTTGATGTAGTCCCATTTGTTTACTTTTGCTTTTGTTTCCCTTGTCTTTGAGTCAGATCTACAAAAATATCACTAAGACCTATATCAATAAGGTTACTGCCTATGTTTTTTCTAGGAATTTTATGGTTTTAGGTCTTACATTCAAGTCTTTAATCCATTTTGAGTTAATTTCTGTGTATGATGTAAGATAGTGACCTTCTTTCATTCTTTTGTATGTGGCTGTCCAGTTTTCTCAACACAATTTTTTGAAGATGAAGTTTTTAATTCTGATGAAGCCTAATTTAGCAATCTTTCCTTTATGGTGATTGTTTTTTGTCATGTCTAAAAAGAAACTTGCCTACTCCTGAATCATACAGATACTCTCTTATGTTTCCTTTTTTAAGCTTGATGGTTTTAGCTTTTACATTTAGGACTATAATACATCTCTAATTTTTGTATACATTGTAAAGTAGGAATTGAAGCTCATTCTTCTTCATATGAATAGCCAAACACCACTTTTAAATCAGCATTCTCTCCCATATCTTTCTGTTCTTCCTGAAAATAATGCTATTATGGAGACATGACCAGTTTACCATATGCATTATAACACTGCTACATGGTAAACTGATAAAAATTCAATTTATATCAAGCATTACTTACTTAGTGAATTATGTAGTTTTCTTTTGGCTATTCCTGGCCCCTTAATCGTAGACTCATAAAAGATTCATGTGGGGGAGGGCCAGAAAGGTCATCTTATACAACTTTTATACAGATAAGCAAACCAACATCCAGGGAGACATAATGATTTGTGCAAGCTATGTTTTATGTATTTTAGTATTTTGGTAAGTACCACTCTAACAGAATTAGTCTCATATATGGGCAATCCCAACTGCTTATTCATCTGGATTTTCTTCCTGTTCTTTAAACACCATGCAGTATAATCTTCCATTTTCCTTGGTAATTCTAGAGCTATAAACTCAATTTAGTAATCTCGCTAAATAGTTCCAAGTATGGTAGAGAATTTATATCATATTTATATTCCAACGTTGTTGGATTTTAAAAATCTTTTTATTTTTGATAATTTTAGATTTATAGAAGCAGTGGGATTTTTTAAGCTCAAATTTAAAAAAACCTTTTAGGATTAAAACTTGAGAAGAAGAAATGCAAAATTTCTTTCCATTTATCTACTACCCTGCAATACTAGCCAAGAGAAGATGGAGAATGAGAGGTATAAAGATTTTGGTTCATTTCAATGGTAGTCTTCTTGCAAGGGTCCCTTAGATTACTTTTGTATCTAATAAAAAGATAGTCTGCATTTCTACTGAAATTTTCTGATGAAAAACAGGCTGAATTTCGATGCTCTCACTTTTTAGAAAAACTAAGTTTATGTTTATATTAGTTTCTCAGGGCCACCATAACAAAGTACCACTAACTAGGTGGCTTAAAAACAACAGAAATATATTGTCTCACAGTTTTGGAAGATAAACGTCTGAACATAAGGTGATGGTAAGGCCATGCTCTCTCCAATGGCTCTGGGGAAGGATCCTTCCTTTCCTCTTCCAGCTTCTGGTAGCCCCAGATGTTCCTTGGCTTGTGACAGCACAACTCCATGTGTCTTCACATGGCTGTCTTCTCCCCACGTGTCTTTGAGTCTTCACATACATTCTCCTGTCTCTCTGTGTGTCTGTGTCTAAATTTCCTTCTTCTTATAAGGACACTAGTCATATTGGATTAAAGGCCCACTCTCCTCTAGTGTGTATGATTTTGTCTTAACTGAATTAATTACATCTGCAACCACCCTATTTCCAGACACAGTCACATTCCTGAAGTTCTAGGAGTCTGGACTTGAAAGTATCTTTTCAGGGGGACATAATTCAATCAAAACCATGCCTAATTATGAAAGACAACTATTGTGGAAGTGAAAAACCTGTTATATGAGAGAATGGATGGGACATTTTCATTAATTAAACCATATTTACCCTGAAAATATTTCAATCATGCATTCGTTTCAAGCCAGTACCATATTGTGTGAACATTTATAGCCAAAATATTCGTTTGATGTCTAAAGAGCCAAAAGGGTCTGTCACAGCGGTATGCCCAATTGTCCTTTTTAAAAGAAACTATTTAATAAATACCAAAGTTTTCTGAAAACATTTTGTCATTTAACCAGTGCATGTGCTGAGATGGCAGAGCTACCCCACCAGCCTTGGACAGCTACAAGAGAGAAAAATCAACTTTGTCTCACTTGCTGACACTGGGGTCTGTGCTCCAGCCCTTAGCTTACACATGTTGCCTTCTAACATAGGAAGAGCTAACCACTACTAAGCTGTCCTAACAGAGACCAAGCTGTGAGGAATATAACTGAGAATGGCCTTTGAATCCTTTAATATCCTGAACTATGACTCACTGAGATACTTTTTAGTTGATGATGTTTGGTCCTTTTTTGCCTTTTATAGCACTTTATTGAAATTATCCTTTTAATAACACCTGTTATCCCAACATAGGAGTAAGGTTATTAGCTTTCACCATAAAGATGGTTTTTTAAGGACACTGAACAACACATCAAAGAAAGTTATAGTTTATTTTTTAAAATCACCCCCAAAACACCTTATCTTGTTTCCAGTTCAATAAAGGGTGTTATGTTTCATGGTATCTCTAGACTGCAGCTTGAGTTCTTTACTTGGGATTGAGAAATAGCTTCAAGAAATCCATGAACTCTCTTAAAATTATGGGTAACTTTTGGCATGTTAGTATATGTGGGTATTTTTCTGGGAAAAGCCTCCCGAGCCTTGATTGGATTCTCAAAAGAACTTGTGACCAAACCCCTCACACACCCAAAAACACAGATGACAACAATAAAAATGGTTAAGAGCAACTCAACAAAAGGAAATAATTATTTGGATATAGAAGACATCATAATTTAAATTGAAAAGACATGCACATGGATCCTTTATGCAAGGGAAGCACAGTTTCTAACATGTAAAATTATGTTCGGGTCAAGATTTGCCTTTTGTGACATATATTGAGGACTGTATTGTTTCATAAAAAAATGTCTTCAAATGAATAATTTTTAAAAAGATGTGCTTTGACATAACGTTTCTTAATTTTATTTATTTTACGGTATCAAAACTTTTGTTAAGCATCCATTAGAATTCTATGTATCCATTTTCACCTCTGTGATAGAAGTAAAAGTAAGAATATAATTCAAGTTAAAGGACTGTTCTTTGGAGATACTTCAGGAATACACCAGTTTCCCAAAGTGAGGTACATCTGACTCTCTTTGTGGAAAAAAATAAGAATTAAGTATTACCTTGTAGAAAAGTCTAAATGGTATAAAACTAGTGGTTCCCAAAATGTGATCTCTGGACCAGGAGCACCTAGGAACTTGTTTGAAATGGAAATTCTTGTGCCAGCTCCACTAAAGATCTACAGAATCAGAAATTATAGGGGTTGGGCTAATGATCCGTGTTTCAACAAGACCTCCAGGTGATTTTGATGTGCTTTGAAGTTTGAGATATAAGCAAACCAAAACATTGCTGGGTACTTACCAGTTGTTGTATAGATTGTGAATTTAATAGATGCTACTATTTCATTATTATCCAACGTTTCACACTCAAAAGCCTTGGGGTGAGTATCCCTGTGAACCTCCAGGATTGCTGAATCATTTGCAAGTATAATGGCTTGCTATTTTAAAAGAAAAAAAAAGGTATCAACATTCTTCATGAAAACTTAAGATCAGGAAACAATTTATTTCTTGTAACAAAATAAGAGTCATTTTCTCTCATTCTAGTACAGTAATTAATTATGCACATGTATTTTAAAGTCAGATAATCCAGATAACAAGTACCAACTTCCTGCCTGTGTGAAGCAGGGCAAGTTACTCTCTGCATCTCAGCTGCAGCTGGTCCTCCATATCCTTGGGTTCCATGTCAGTGGACTCAACCAACCGGAGATTAAAAATATTCAGAAAAAAAATTCCAGAAAGTTCCAAAAAGCAAAACATGAATTGGTTGCACAGTAGTATTTACTTGGCATTTACATTTTATTTACAACTATTTATATAGCATTTACATTGTATTATAAATAATCTAGAGATGATTTAAAGTATATGGGAGGATGTACTTATGTTATATGCAAATACTATGCCATTTTCCATATGGAACTTGGGCATCCCCAGTTTTGGTATCTGAAGGGGTCCTGGAATCAATCCCCTGAGCATACTGAGCAACAACTGTATTTATCTGTAAACGGGTATAATGACAGGAATTACCTCATAGATTTTTATGTGAGTAAAAGAAACTCTAGCACTTTGTGTATGTCTGGCACTGAATAAGTCCTCTATTAATGTTAGCTACTGTTATCAGTACTGTTTGTACTATGTATACAAATGAAACTATTGCTTCCAAAATAGAACACTTTACATAAAATAGGTGTTTTTAAGTTCTGATAGTAGCTGGCCCTAAGGCATATGTAAAGTCTTAGCCTCCCTAAGCAATGAAAAAATTTAAATCCCAATAATAATAAAGTTGTATGATTTTAACTTCATTTTTGCAAACTGCTTTTAAAGAGAAAGTTTTCTGAGAGTCATCAAGCACTGGGAAACAAATTTTATCACTCACTAGAAAGCATCAAATTACATACATTCATTACTCACTTGGTCTGGCCTTAGAAGTCTCCAAACATATTTGAAACGGTTTATAGGAGATGTATGAACACATGCTAGCCTAACACTTTCAAGACTTTCTGAAATTGGTTTACCCCCTGAAAAAAAGAAAAATTAAATACATATATACCAATGGGCACTGTAAACTGCTTTATACACAATACTACTTTTAAAAGTCACTTCCAACTTTAAAACCAATTACATGCTGGAAGTTAGCAAATGTATTACTGAAAGTTTGACTGTAGAGGAGCAGAGAGGCATCAAAGATTAAGTCACCAAAAGAGGCAGGTAGAAAACACCATACCTGTCTGTTCCTTCAGCAGAATAAATCGTGAAGAAGAGATAGCAAGGGCAAACTACTTAGTGATCTATTAAACTTTGAGATCTACTAGTGGCTTCCAATTTACTGGTTAGGGTCAGAACCCCCCTCCCGCCCCATACACTCCGCCCCTTCCATGTTTAAAGATAATGGAATCTGACTAGTGAGGTGGTATAGAGTGGCTCTCGAAGTTCCCAAGGTAGGGTTTACCAGTCTACTGATAAGCTGTCACGACCAAAGTGTCAAAAGCGTTTCACTGGAGGACAGCCTCAACCACAGACCCTGAGTGCAATACGGTTCCAGTGTACTAGAGAGAATATATGTTAAATTTTACACATCACTGAAAAAATGTGAAGCAAAAGTAGAAAGAGTTGTAACTGTCTAGAGAAGTGGAAGCTTAAGTTTTCTTATGAATTCCTTTCAGTATATCATTTGATCACCTCCTTCCACTCACGGCAACCTGAGGTTAAGGATATTTCCCCAGAGTAAATGCTTCCTCAGTCTCCCTCCAATACATAGGCCAACTCACAGCCACAATCTACTGGTCCACGACATTCTTCCACCCGTAGGATACATTTGGATTCACTCCCAGGGCATCCATTTGTTAATATAACTTCTCTTATACCAACACCTTTGGTAAAAGAAATCAGCAAATGTTAAAAATAATAATAATTCCAGAGTTCCTTTACTTTTGCACCTAGGTCTTTTTGAGACTTTTCTCCTAATTTCAGAAATTAAATTCCTAAATTCAGGGTAATAACATTTAGATATTTTTAGGTCCCTCATTTTGAATTATTTCATAAAACAGCATTTTCCAAAGCGAGTTACATGAAACACTATTTCCTCTGGTTGTTAGCATAAAAAAAAGGATTCCATGATTATATACATTTGGAAATTATACATTAAAATTAAAGGAACCTCTTTCCTCAGAATTTTAGGGGAACTTTTAATATGCTATTAATGTGCTTTTATGTGGAAACTTTCATTGATCTAAGATGTAAAACTTTTACATTTTAACATCTTTGAAATCAGAATGCATCTTAGAATTGACAGTGTGTCAAGAATGGCAGCATTTTTCCTTTTTTAGAGATGCATAAAATGTGATTATCACAGCCAAGGAAGTCTTAGATTTGATGAAATACAGTAGTACACAGGATCTTCTAAATGTATTTGACCATGGAACTTTTTTGTTGGGGGGTGGGGTGGGTTGAGTTTGCAGAGGAAATTACAAAAATTACATTTTAACATAAATGATGCTTTTTAATATCTAAATTGGTAAAAATCCCTGTATTAAATACATCAGGATAGACTATTAATGACCAAATCTCCATTTCCAAAAAGATACTCTCATTAGAATTGCAATACATTTCAGAGCAAGAAATCTTGTCTTTACTGACTGATCTCAGATCTCCACTGAGTTTGCCCTACCATCACCAAAATTGAAGGAAATGATAAAAGCTGGTTCAGTGACGTGCTGAACATGTCCTGTGATAAATGACCTGTGATTAAGACTCTGTTGTCACAGGCTAAGGAATAGCCCATCTTGATATCCTTTCTACCAGATTCCCTCTTTCAGTCCCTGCAAGATGTTAATCATAAAACCCATTCTTAAGGCAAGGGAAAGTTGAAGTCTAGAGATGGCTTATAACAGCACTCCTCAAACTTCAGAGTGATTGCAAAACACCTGGAGACATACTAACATGTGAATTCTGATTCAGTAAGTAGGTCTGCAGTAGGTCCTAAGGTTCTGCATTTCTAACAAGCTCTCAGTCGATGCTGATATAGCAAGTCTGTGGACCAAACTTTGAGACACAAAGGAGAGTACTCCATATAAGATAAAGAGAAGGAAGGTTGGAGGGGGAAAGGTCTCTTGACTAAAAGAGATGCTTAAGAATGACTGCAGAATGGCTCCCCTTGAATTTATGAATGGCACTTCTCTAGAGGCATAGCCTTATTCTGAAATGCATATTTTCCAAGCAGGTATTTTATGCATTTATTTAGCCAGATACAGTTTATCGCAATGATGTGTGCAGATGTGAGATTTTCTGTAAGTCCATACTTAAAAATCTGCCTGTGTATTCCAAGAAAAGAAAACTTTTTGACTGCTAAAATATTGTTTTGGGGTTCAATAGAATTTTCACTAAAGCATTTTTTCCTTTAAATAGTTGTTATAAATTGAAAAGATTTCTTAATACTTAAAATTATAGATGTGAAATATTGCCTTTTATGGTTTATTTTCTTTTTAGAGCTTATCACCATCTGACATATTACATGTTTTACATATTATTGGGTGGGCCAAAAGGCTCATTCGATTTTTTCTGTAAGATGGTTCCAGTAGCACTTAGTTGTCTTTAACTTCATTCAAAACAATTTTGTTAGATAGTATGTGACAGCTATCATATCAGCGTGCATTTAAAAAAAGACTTATCAAAATTGGTGAATTTTTGTGTAGCCATTTTAATATTGAAGATGGAAGAAAAAAAGCAACATTTTTGGGCATATAATGCTTTATTATTTCAAGAAAGGTAAAAATGCAACTGAAACGCACAAAAAGATTTGTGCAGTGTATGAAGATGGTACTGTGATGGACTGAACATGTCAAAAGTGGTTTGTGAAGTTTTGTGCTGGAGATTTCTCACTGGACGATGCTCCACAGTTAGGTAGACCAGTTGAAGTTGACAGCAATCAAATCGAAACAGTAATTGAGAACAATCAATGTCATACCATGCAGGAGATAGCCGACATACTCAAAAATATCCAAATCAAGCGTTGAAAATCATTGACACCAGCTTGGTTATGTGAATCGCTTTGATGTTTGGGTTCCAGGTAAGTTAAGCAAAAAAACCCTTCTTGACCATATTTCTGCATGCAATTCTCTACTGAAAAGTAATGAAAACATTCGTTTAATGAAAACGTTCCATTTTTAAAACAAATTGTGACAGGCAATGAAAAGTGGACGTTGTAAGCATGTGGAACGGAAGAGATTATGGGGCAAGCGAAATGAACCACCACCAACCACACCAAAGGCTGGTCTTCATCCAAAGAAGGTGATGTTGTGTATACAGTGGGATTGGAAGGGAGTCCTCTATTATGAGCTCCTTCGGGAAAACCAAACGATTAATTCCAACAAGTACTGCTCCCAATTAGACCATCTGAAAGCGGCAATCGACGAAGTGTCCAGAATGAGTCAACAGAAAACGCATAATCTTCCAGTAGGATAATACAAGATCGTGAGTTTCTTTGATGACCAGGCGAAAACTGTTACAGCTTGGCTGGGAAGTTCTGATTCATCCATCATATTCACCAGACGTTGCACCTTCAGATTTCCATTTATTTTGGTCGTTACAAAATTCTCTTAATGGAAAAAATTTCAATTCCCTGGAAGACTGTGAAAGGCACCTGGAACAGTTCTTTGCTCAAAAAGATAAATTATGAAGTTGCCTGAAAAATGGCAGAAGGTATTGGAGCAAAAGGGTGAATATGTTGTTCAATAAAGTTCGTGGTGAAAATGAAAAATGTGCCTTTTATTTTTACTTAAAAAACTGAAGGCACTTTTAATCTCTTTGCCCCTACCAAAAAATATGTTCTTTGAAGGCAGAGAATTTCCACTTCTTTGTTCACTGCTTTATTCCTAGCACCTATAACAATACCTGACACAGAGTAGGCAAGAATAAAAAAACAGAAAACAAAAAAAAATTGCTGAATAAACAAATATAATTTCTGAAGCACATCTTTTTTTAAAAAAATTTATTTACTTATTTTATTTTTGGCTGCTTTGGGTCTTTGTTACTGCACGTGGGCCCTCTCCAGTTGTGGTGAGCGGGGGCCTCTCCCATTGCGGAGCACGGGCTCCAGGCACACAGGCTTCAGTAATTGTGGCACGTGGGCTCAGCAGTTCTGGCGCACGGGCTTAGTTGCTCCGCGGCACGTGGGATCCTCCCGGACCAGGGCTCGAACTCATGTCCCCTGCATTGGCAGGCAGATTCTTAACCACTGCACCACCAGGGAAGTCCCTGAAGCACATCTTTAAATAATAGAGTAGGACAGTATCAATTACTAGAATTGTCATAAAAATAATTCTCTACCTGTGAAAATTTCTCAAGTAAGCAGCCAGAAGATGTAATTTGCAAATGAATAAACACAGATTTATTACACAGAATTCCTCTAATTTTCTGACTCTGACACACTAAGAAGTTAAAGTAAAAAACAGGTTTCAAACTATCTCAAGAGACAGAAAGTACAATAATGGTTGCAAGGGGCTGGGGGGAGTGGGGAATTACTGTTGAATTGGTGCAGAGGTTTCAGTTTGGGATGATGAAAAAGTTCTGGGGTGGATCATGGTAATGATTGCATGACAATGTGAATGTGCTTAATTTCACTAAATTGTACCTTCAAAAAATTGTTAAAGTAGTAAATTTTTTGTTAAGTCTATTTTAACATCATTTAAAAAATGCTATCTCAAAAACAATTCAGGCACAATTTTTGACCAAAAAATAAAAAACGTACATATTGTTCTGATCCATACCTGCATGGACTTTCTGTCTTCTTATCCTCTGGTTTTTGTCCTTCCCTCCTGTCACTGTCTTTTTTCCAAGGCAGATTCTATTTAGAATAAACTTAATTTCATTGTGAATTATCTACTGTCTTCTTAGCACACTAGCCTATAGTGGTTCTCAAAAGATGGTCTTCTAAAAAGTAGCATCAGCTTCATTTATGAACTTGTTTAGAAATACAAATTCTTAGACCCCTTCAAAGGCCTAGTGAGTTAGAAATTTTGAAGTAGGCCTAGCAATCCATGTTTTAACAAGCCCTGCAGGCACCTAGGGTGAACACTTAAGTTTGAGAAACACTCGTCTATTATAGCATGTGTAGTCTTAATCCCACCCCCACGTAAGAGATTTTTATGTCCAATTTCTATTCAAGGAATGATCAAAATAAGTCATAGTTTTTGAATATTATTTTCCCCACAAAGCCAATACCTCTTTTCTCTAAAACATGACATATAAATTGGGAAAATGTATCATTTAGAATAGACTATTATAAATAAAGTAAATTTCTTGATAGATTTGCCAGCACAGTATGTGGAAGACATCTGTGAGATGCATCAAAAGATCTTTCATCTTCTGAACATCTGTGAGATAAAGTTTTACTTTGGTGAAAGCAGTTTATGTGCCCCTCCCCCCAAAATATATACATATAGGGAGTTGGCTTAAAGTAAGACTTACAGGTTATGAACTGAAAATATCCTACCTTGTAAAGCAATCAGTTTGAGTTTTGTGTGTAAATCATAGATATTAGAAATAGAAATCAGTGAGAGATGAATGAGAGTACACATTGTTTTTACCCCCCCCACCCCAATACAATGTTATTTATCTGCTCTATGCTACTTACCGCATGTAACAGTGCACATCCCAAATTCTACTTCTTTGACTACTGTCCTACTTGAAACTAAACATAAATGCAAAAATACATTATTTAATCATAGGAAAACTTTTCTAAGTGAAGAACTCTTACTTGGGGATGGAGGATACAAGCACTTATCATATGGGAAGCAGACATTTTTAAAGTTTTATTAAATCAGAAAAGCAATGCCATTCCTAGTACATCTTCTATTACTGTTTAAATCAAAAGAAAACTAAACCTTTGAAGAATTAAATTAGGAGATAACTTACAAAGATTTATGTTTAAACCTTGTACATAATTTAAAAATAATGTTTTTCATCAGTGTAATACATGGTGAGTTAAAGTTATATAGGAGGTCAGAAAAACACAAAAAAGCCTGCCAATTATAGGGCCCAATTTTTTCTATTCTCTGTTTTCCAAAACAATTTGAGTGTGTTATTTCTACCCAAAAAGAAGTAGTTATGCAAAGTGTTCATTAAAACTATGTTATAGATTGGTTCTACTCATTCTCAGGTTAAGATGGTAAATTATTCCTAAGAATTTATTTTGACACTTTATTTAGCAGGATAATCTAGGAATATATAAGTATTCGAGTAGCTAAATATTGTTGGTTTTAAATCTCAAGTTTCTCTTTTTCTAATTGTTCTGAAATCTGACATGAATTCCACTAGCTGTAGCATATAATCAATTCTTCATAACTCAGATTAGGACTAAAAGCTCAATAAAAATAAATCTTAAATGAGGTGCTAGAAGGTAATTTTTAAAAGGCATTATGTCCTGAGGCAACAATATTACATGGGACTATGCATCAAAATTGGAGTCCAAATTGCTACTCTACCACTAATTAGCTTTTCTGAGTTCAGGCAAATTCCTTCAACTGTGTCAGGCCTATTTAACCCCTCTGCAAAATTTGGAAAGGAGAACCTATCTGATTATCATAAGAATTAAACATGATAAAGTACATGCAAGCATTCTGTAACTTGTTTAGCCCTACCAGCATTCATAAGAGAGCATAACCTCATTCACACTTCATTCATTTTGTACTTATTAATTTCATATAATTCTAAGATTTTTTCCTATTTTGATTATTGTAATTTTTCATAAACACTTCTATACTTATAAGCACCAAATACAGTGCCTTGAATATACAGCAAGCAAATATACACTTGATGTATATATAAGTAAATCAATATTGACTTTGTGAAATAATTTGGACTATGACTCTGATCAATTACGAATTGACATTTTTGCTTGAAATGCTTGGATACCTTCTGCTGGTACATTATGAAACACAAATTTGAATCTAAGGCATTATAACTCCATCACTTAGCCTAAACTCTAGCATTTACAGATAGAACTATCCCTTGACCAGTTTAAATTGTTAATTACTTTTAAAACTAGAGGGAAGCAATAGCTACTATGCTTTAGAACATGTTCTTTTCTACCCTAGTCCTCTTTTTCATATTTCCAAAGTCAAGGACTTCTCCAAGCTCTGTGAAATGTAATGTTATCAAGGCAGTACAAACCTCAATTCCACCATTAACATCAGATAGTCAATTTCTTTATGTTCCTGAGGGTCACTATCCATCATCAGGAAGTAAAAGAATGGCTGATAAATACAGCACCTACTTTGTACTTATAGGAGACATAAGACGGCCAAGGATATTTAAAAGAATCTCAGATGGGTCAATTTATGGAGGGAAGAGAAGTATTCTCCTTTAGATGGCTGAAAACCTGCAACTGACCTTTTACCTACAAGCACGTGAGCTACTAATCAATATAACATGTACCACAGCTTGTCAAGTTTTATTGCTTAGTGAGCCAGGAGAATAAGGCAAATTTATGTATCAAACACAGGCTCAGTCTTTGTTGGTTAACATGTATTTTATCACCTAACAAAGCCTCTAGTTGGATCCCCTTATTGGTGTTTTCTACTGCCACCGTTCCTTTGTGACTCAAAGTTGAACTTACAAATAAAACACTATCACACTGCAGAGGTGCTCAAGGGTGGAGGCTGCATGAAGCTGACACGGGGCTTCCGGGGAATTTTGTCAGCATCTTGTTTTATCTAGATGTGTCACCGTGAGGGGAATTGGGAACTCCCTTGAGTTCTAACCCAAAGTGCAAATGTGAAAAAAGGAGTAAGACCTCAGGCACTTTGGAACTTCAAGAAAAAAAAAAAAAAGTCTGCAATGGAAAGGAAAAAACATAACTGCAAGGGGAGTCAAAATCGGTCCCCGTGGTGGGAAGCTACTCTCTGATGCTTAAAAAAAAATCACCTATTCCCTTGTCCAGAGCAATATTTTGCAGTATTTCTGTAGCAATTTCTATACATGTGCTCGTTTATCTTGCTCTGGTCTTGGAGAATTAGCACATCTTTTTTTTAAGGCCATGAGGTGTGCGATAATGTATAAATTCGGGGTTGTTTTTGAGAGAGAGCTCTACAGATGTTAACTTGGATAATTCTCATCGTCCTCAAAGAGCAGGGAAGGCTTGACCCTCAAAGGGTGCCTGCGGGTCCCCGCCAAGGAGCCTCCCACACTTACCATCCTCGTTGGCCTCAGCCGGGGGCTCGTTCTCGGCCTCGCTGTCGTTTTCAGCCTCCTCCTCGGCCTCGTTCTCGCCCTCGGCCTCGTTCTCGTTCTCGCCCTCGCCCTCGCCCTCGCCCTCGCCCTCGCCCTCGCCCTCGCCCTCGCCCT